>NC_061817.1:133325-433325 GCF_021462225.1 Girardinichthys multiradiatus | reverse complement strand
CAGAGATCAGTGCTGAGGCTCCCGTCTCGGACCGTCACCGTCTGTTAGAGGATGACGAAGAGCCTCGATAGAAGGTCACATGTAGTTTTATATCTGGCACTCTAATGTAATGGATGTTCCCTCCCTCAGTGATTATCAGTAGACTATGTGTCACCATTGTGGTGTCTATCTGTTAGATTGTGTAGTAGCGGGTGTCCATATTTAATCTAATTGTGCTGTAGGTTTCTAATCAACCCAGTTATACCAGCTGCTCTACTATCAAACCCAGTGCCCCAGCTTCAGGTCATTCATAACAACCCTTGGGCTATTTCTCCTTGTACTGTATGTTTATGAGCATTCTTATCGTATTGTAACAAAAGGGAAACAATAGAACTTATATTTTATTTTACTATAGTATAAATGGGAAAAACAGCTCTGAGCATAATAATTAAGGTTATTCCTAACAGCCACAATGCTGGAATAACCAGCACCTCCCCACCAGCACCCACTCACACTCGTACACACCCCACTGGCCTGGTTCATACAACTCAATTCTGATCTAACCAGCTCTAAATCAGTGGGCAACACAGAAAAGCTTCAACGTTACTCTTCATAGAGGAAACAAACCAGTGCTACCTATTTAATAAGTGATCGTTATCAGCACTCGTTTTTGTCTTATTTTTTAAAAATGGAATCCAAATATCAGCTGAAATTCCTTAAACGTCCATGCGGTTTGTTCAGCCTGCTTTGTTAACCATTTAATAGAATCAACAACAATCCATAAAGCTCATTCTAAATGAGCGAAGGGAGTACAAACCACAAATTCTAAACCTGATGCTGCTCCACCAGCTTTCCCACATCTTAAAAAAAGGTCTAAAAAAATGAATGAAATGTTGGAACCTCCCTCAGCCACACTGTGATCATTAGATCGTTCCATTGGTCCGTAGTTACTGAGGTCAGACAAAGAAATGTAACGTAGTTTAAGGAGCCTTGTTGTGTAGAGGCTTAGGCTATATATTGCCTTTGTGCCACATGTGACAATATCACCAGTACTCCAGTATAAAATTCGACTGCAACTTCTGCTCACCTGGATCCAATTCGCAGAAAGCTCTTAATGCCTCTGAATGCATCGGCCACAAATGCATTAGCACAAAGTCAAACTGAAGAAGATGTTAGGTCATTCAAACTGCTCAGGTTTAATAGATGCTGTGGTTTTGCTGATAAACTGATAAAAGGATGATGGACCTTATTATCACTGCCATCATCAAAGGCTGAGTAATTTGGTTCCAAGTGATTTGCTCAGCTGTTAAACGGCTTTCTTTCTGATCTCTCTGATTCTTTCTGCTGCTTATTTTCATTATCAAGTTGGTTTAATACTGATCATTGATCAAAGTTCTCTTTCCCATTAGTACAGTATATAATTTAAGCTTAAACGTACTACTCTCTGTAACAAAACGTAGCGTGTTGATAGGCTGCTGTTCGAGTATCTCTTCTCTGGACACTGCCCTGTGTCTCTGTTCGGCTTGTATCTGTGATGTAGGATATTACTGTGTCAGCTGTTGGTTTAGTGGGTTTGTGTTTGGGAGGTTTTTTAAACAGCTTTTATTCTCATTTCTATGCTGCAGTGTACACAAACAGTAGCCAACAAAGAATGCTTTCTCAAACTCTTCATGTGTTTAAAAGGCAGCTCTTTCAGTTACTTAACATGTCTGATGTTTTGGTGCTTGGCTCATATATGCGCCATCATACTGCATCAACTGTTTTCATTTAGTTTGTGTTTGGCAGGTAATTGTGGGGTCTATTTAGCATCTGTGGGGTCTGATTATTGGTCAGAGGGATTTTTATTTCTCTTAGATTATGAGTTATGGTTTGGTTTTGCAGATGTTTGCCATTCAAATGTACTTATTTTTTAACTGAGCAGCTAAATGCCTGCTTTGTTTTGGAACTGAACGCGTTGAAGATCATATCTAATGAACACTCTTCTAAAATATTGTTACATTTGGACAAAGGAACATAAAAACACATTTTTATCTCATCTAGAGCTGCATTTTTAACCTGAATGTGAAAACTCCTCCCTACCAGATATGAGAGATAACATTGCAAGGAGGCCTATGTTGGTAGCCCAGTGAGATGTATGAAGGGGTTGGGATGTTTTTTAGTTACCATCCATAAATCATAGATTTTTATTTTGCTTGCAAATCTATGATAAGCAGATAAACATGCTACAACTTCTCTATCAGACACAAGCAATCCATCATGTTACTCTTGAATCAAACATCAAGGAGAAAGGGACAGAGCAGAGAATAGCATGGAGACCCAGAACAGTGCTCTGCTCTTAACTGGCTGGCTAACGGTTATCGAGTAAATTCATTCGTCTTTTCATTCAGCCTTACAATAAACAACAAAGGACAATAATCACTCCCAGCCCCTTTCTGTTAGCTTTGTAGTCGTAAAGGACAGAGGTCAGGATCATGCTGTAAATACCACCACTACCTCAGAAAGCTTAACTATGTTGTCTGTCTGCCATTTTGGTGGATTGATTTAGCTCAGCATTGTAAGTCTGATGCAGAGGAACAGGGTTTCACGGGATATATACATTTCCTTCATGGCTTTTTAATCCCAGAAAATACAAAAAAATAAATCTGATCTTTCGTCAAAGGATGTTCCCTTTACTCCGAGTAATGGAAAAAAACACACTGCAGTTATCCTGTTCTTTGGGCTACATGGTGTCAGAAACTCAGACAGGTTCCTATTGAAGAGAAAAGCCCCAGGACACTAATACAGCTGGGAAAGAAAATAAAGCTCAAAAGAAACCGAAAGGAGGCAACTAATCGTTATGGTAACAGGTAATTAGTACATCCAAGGCTGAAATATCACCAACGGTTTACTGGACTGCCAGCAAGCTATGACCAAGGTTTTAAAAAAGGTACAGGTTCAAAACCTCAAGAATTTCCTATCTTACTGTTTGAAGCATGCCCCCCACCTGGTGCTGAGCACTGCTGGTCAGCAGGTTGAAAGATGACTGCTCCAATTTTTCCCTTGCTTACAACAAAAACAAATTTAACTGTTAGAAAGAGTTTTCTGGATTCAGAAAATATGAAGCATCTGGATGTGGAAACTCTAGGTGTTTCCACTAGAGATGCACCATATATCGGCAATAATATCAGATTTGGCTGACATGAGTCATGATTTAGCATATCGATATCAGTCTGATATATAAAGCTGGGCCAATATTAACAACTAATGTTTATTTCTATCTTGTTGTCGTTTGAGTGTGTGTGTGTGTTTTAGGAGGAGGAGTGGGTTGGCCATGTGGTATTTGTTTAGGAATGTGATAGTGATGCAACGTAGGATTGTGGGATGTTTAGGGCAGAGAAGAAATGCCAGCAGTGTGGTTGTTTTTTTAACGGCGTAGAAAGGGTAGGGAAATATTTACAGTATATAATATATATATATCCAGGGTCAGCAACCTTTCTGATTATAAGTGCCATCTAAAATGTTTCTCAGAAGTCAATGCGCCAAATCAACCTTTGCATTAACAATAAATGTTTTAATAAGACTGAATATTAACATTTATACACTATAGTCAACAACTTTATAGAACTATATTTATTGACAGATGTTGGCAAAGTGCACATCAGATATAAAAAAAAAGAACACTTTAGACCACCATAATAGCAAAGGAACGATAGAACAGAAAATACAAATAGTATTGATGCTCTCTTCACAACAATGATGAGAAAAAATAAACTGGGCCAACATGAAGATAATGCAGGGACATACCTGTTAATGAGATCCCTGCCCCAGCTCTGTATTGGCCAATTCTGGTCTCTGCGGACCAAACTTGGCAACATTAAGGAGCACACAGGTCTCTGGGTGTCCAGCAGTCAGACCACGATGGGAGGCGCTAGGCACTCTTCATGTGAGAAGATCTACTCACACAGACATATAGAGCCATACTGTCAATAAGTCTTGTGCCATGTTCTTGCACTTGTCTGGTAGTGATGACCAGCAGGTGAACATGGAAGCGCCACGATCACACCCTGCTGGGGATTCCAGCTGCTGTCGTACTTCTGCAAACTTTGCCCTCCACAGAGTCACCACTAAGTCCATGGAGAGGTGTAACTGACAAATTCTACAGGGATTTCATTGATGATGACCTCGATGTTCTATTTAGAGGTGAGAGGAAAGACAGCTCAGGTCAGGATTAAATCCTAGTCTTCCAGAGTCAGATGAAGGTTCTAGCAATTACGGATATTTTACATGTAAAGCCCAGGAGATGTGTCCCAAAGTGCATTAGGCACACAAAGCAGCAGCAGCAGCCCTTCACAAGATGGGTGTTTTTCTCACAGATTTCTTACACCATAAACTGTCTAAAACCCCAAAATATTCCCCCCTCTTTTCTCACAATGGCTGTAAACAGACATGTCAAATCTATTACTGCTCAAGTTAGCAGAAAATATAAGCCTCAGGTCATTTTAACATATATGACTGAAAAGGGTGTCTTCCTTATCAGTGGAAATGTGCCTTAAAGGACGATCAACATTCACATTATTATACTTGTAACCAGGCGCGTAGCTAGACCTGGGCTTCCGGGGCGGAAGCCCCGGATGTTTTCTGAATAGCCCCGGACTTCTTGATAGAAGAAATTTAGAAGTTTTAAAAAGATGCAGCCACAAAATGGTATTGGACTTCACATTTTTATCCAAAAACAATCCGATTTTTTCAATTGTGTTCCATATAATCATGTCCTGCTCCACCTAACCTGACAATGAGTTAAAAGGAGAAGACAAAAAATAGCTATTTGCGCACTCGCGGCACCACGAACGTGCAACTATGCGCACAGCCCAAGACGGAACAGCAGTTTATTCCAGGTCGTCCTGCCTCCTTCATTACGTGAAAAGTTACACTGAGCGCCTCGAACAGGGATCATTGCAGAGCAACCGTGGAGCCAACCGGAGAGCGGGAGAGCCTGGTGCATGTGTGTTCAGGAACAGGCGAAAGCAGAGCGGTATAACCCAGGCGAAGATAACGGTAAAACCTGAATGCGGACTCGGAATGGGTTAATTGTAAGTTACAGCTAATCACTGATTCACCCAGCAAGACATGAGGTGGAGGTTCACTCTAATGAGCATCTTCAGGGTCATGATGAGGGACTTTCACCTGAGCTACAGGTGAAGGTAAATGATCTGTGATAGAAAACAGCAGCAACCTTCTCTGTGAGCTTCTAGCTGGATTTGCATCATAATGTGAAAATATCTGGTCCTTTACTTCAGTCAAAATAAAAGCATTTAATCCCAACGTATCTGAACACATTTAAAGGTCCTTGAGATCATCACATTACATCTCATGGCTGCAGCCGGTCTTATAGTCCAGTTCTACATGTAGACAGAAAAAAGTGGTGCTCAATAAACCAGGAAATTATCTCCTCCTGTCAGTAAGATGTAGTAGAAAGTACAAAGCCTCCCTCTTCTCTTTCATATATTATGTGCTGATTCTAAACATACAGCTCTGGGTCTAAAGATACAGTATAATTAAGAAATAAATCATATCAATTAATCACAGGTGGACCATTGATTTGTTAACTATTTTATTTTTCTGAATTACACATGTAATATTATATAGACTAAACTAATTAAACAAGGATACAGTTTTACTGAAGGTGAGACATACATACCATATGTATACAGTTATTAATAACTGTAATATTAGTACTGATAAGGTCCAGGATGAGGCTCTATGCTATATTTTAAACAACACAACTTAACACCCTTTCCTCTCAAAGTGTTTGATAGTAAGAACTGCACTAATGTCTCACATGCTCAGTGCAGAACAAAAGACTGTGTTGGAAAATGTTTCTTTTATTATTTTTGGCAGCCAGATTTCTTTAGAAGTGGAATGAAGGGCTGAAAAGATGGTGATAAAAGAGAACAGGTTCATAAAAGAAGGAACAATTTTAATAAAATGTTTCAAAAGCTCTTGGCATAATAAAATAAGTGTGTTTTAGGATTTTACCATTTGACTAAGATTTAGGAAAATCAGCTTTATACCACTTTCCTTTTTTGAAATAGAAGAATAAAGACAATGGAGCCTCATGAGTGGAACACTGATGAGAATGTAAAGTCTAAAAAGGTAATTTATGTAGATGACAAAAGAAGTATATTTATCTGGTCCATAGTAAACATCTCTGAGTTTTAAAAAAACCTTTGTCAGCAAAAATTCAGATTACCAGTAAGTTCTTTTTGAAATACCTCAAAATGCGTCATTATTTTTTTCAATTAAATTAAATTAAATTCAATTCAATTCAATTCAGTTTATTTATATAGCACCAATTCACAGCACATGTCGTCTCAAGGTTCTTCACAACAGTCAGGTTCATACATTCTAATTAATCCTAATCATTGAACAGTTCAGTCAGATTCAGTTATTTATTCAAATTGGATAAAAAGTTTTTCTATCTAAGGAAACCCAGCAGATTGCATCCAGTCAGTGACTTGCAGCATTCACTCCTCCTGGATGAGCATGTAGAGACAGTGGACAGTCACTGGTGTTGACTTTGCAGCAATCCCTCATACTGAGCATGCATGTAGCGACAGTGGAGAGGAAAAACTCCCTTTTAACAGGAAGAAACCTCCAGCAGAACCAGAACCAGGCTCAGTGTGAGCGGCCATCTGCCACGACCGGCAGCAAAATGGGTTTTGGGTTTTCAGTCTAAAACCAGCCGAGACAGAGAACTGGTACAATATGTCCTATATTATTTTAATTTTAAATTACCTATAAATTGTCTTATTGAAATCTAAATATTTTGGAATTGGGCTAAAGCCCCCAATGTTTTGAGACCCTAAAAACGCCCCCGCTTGTAAAAATCAATGTTATTTTAGCAGCCATATTAATACTTGCTGCTTTACAGTTTCAAACAAAGATTTTAAATCCTGTTGGACCTGTTTTGTTTTAATTGTTTGGGTAATTAGTGTGAAACCCTAATATTTTCTACAAGGGTTGTCATAGCGATACCTGCTGATGCCTAGTTAGCAGCACTTGACGACAGAACGCTTAGTGGGAATAAATGCTCCTTAACATGGTGCGAGCGTGCCCAAATAACCTCCTGATAACGTCACATAAAACAGACTCAGGCAGAGTCCATACGAGTCAAAGACAGGTCCCCATTATTATAACTACTGGGAGGTGTACCACTTCCTATTCATTTCTCAGCAGAGGAAATGATAGATCACAGGAACGTGGAAACATCTGCTGGCTCTAGATTCCCCATCACGGTTTGTTAATTATTTGTCCTAAAAGCCATCACAGAGCACGTTATCTCTTTCTGCATGACTGCATCTGTTGTTCTTATTCTGTTATGTAAAACTTCCTGACTGATGGGATTGTCAACACATTTTTCACACCAGTAAGTGTATGGTTCCTCTATCTGTAAGCCCACAAGTCAGAGGCCTGTCCCTAAGCAGTAGTAGCAAGGTTCACACAGAAACAAAGTACAGGAAGACAGCACTTTCACTTCTCTTTCCAGCAAAGCAGTTGAGTTTTATCACACCCATCTACTCCATCAGCCATCCTGCTCAGTGGGAGTGGGGGGTTCTTAGTGTTGTGTGGGTGGGACTTACCAACTGTCCGAGCTTTTCTAAATTATCCAGGAAATACTTGACTGACTCGCCCTGAGGAGAGGAAGAGAAAGGAGAACAGTTCAGTCCGAAATGAAACAGAACTTTAAAAACCTCTCATCTTTACAGGAAAGAAGGCTTCGGTGATGTGACTTTGTCATGCCTCCAGCCTGGCTTAAAGGGAAAACAAACTCACTGTAAAAACAAAGCTCTGAAAGTCTGGGCCAGGATGTAGGGAACAGAAAGCAGAATAAATATAAATGTTACATAAAGGATTTAAAAAGTCAGAAAAGCCTAACAGAGCAGGTCTGACTCAGGACAGTTTGATACCGCTCAAGAAAATTAAAGGAACACCTTGAGAACACATCAGATTTTGATGAGAAACATATCCTGCTTGATATCCATACTGATATGGAATGGATAATGTGTTAGCAACAAAAGGATGCAACATCATTTGATCAAAATGAGAATTATTGACCCACAGAGGGCTTAATCTGAAGTCACAGAGAAATATAAACTGAAGAACTGTTCCATCAGACTAGTCCAATTTGTTCTCAGTAGAACCACTTTCAGTGGTCAGTATAACTAGAAAAGCACTAAATAAATTCAGTCCATTTACCATTTAACATTGGGTTTAAGGATTTGATCCCAGTACCAAATAGCAGTCAGGGTGCCGTCGTTACCCTGTACAGCTCTGCCCCCCCTCCACAAGGTTCCAAAAATAAAAAAAAATAAAAAATGTTTTCTTAATTAAAAGCTGTTCCAGCTCAATGTGTTTCCCACTTACCAGCTGGAACTCCCTGCGCCGATCGTAGGCATTCTGGATGCCTTGGTCGGCCCACAGTGCCCGGATAGATGGCAGGTAGTGCTGGAATACTTTGGTCTGCACCATGCCATGACCATGGGCCATTGCAGCGCGGGTATCAAACGCCATCATGTTGTCACCATGCTGCTTATTGGACGGGTCGCCCCACGGGATGTGAAGCTTTTCCCGCGCATCCACCAACACTCGGATACCTACAGAAGAGAAAACATGTTTTAGGAATATACTGTGGAACTGTGGCCCCTAAGCAAATTTACAGTAGGGTGGAAATAAAGAACAGATGCTGAGATGAGTTAAGCACTGGAAGTGGTATGTTGGTGATCTCAATGCTGCCCTCGATCTCTGAAGGCCTATATATACTGCACAGTAACAGGGAAATGTATTCTCTATCCCAAGGCTGCAAGAACACAATGACATCATTATGGATGCAGCCCTGGTTAAGGAGTTCTGGCAGCCTGTTCTTGACACATCTTGAGGACAGATCGTGTTTCTTGCAGTGTGTGCCAAATCTATTGTATTTTAAATGCTGACTTTAAGTGGCTTCTGTATGGTCCTCAATAATTCCCTCTTTTTTTCTTGTTAGACAGGTCCGTCAGGCCACTGGTGATCCAGGTTTTGTTATTTGGGTAGCATCTCACCATTCTGGTGGGGATCCACACGAAAGTTTATATAGTCGGTAACACATTCAGTCATTGATGTCCTCTCCATGTGGCTGGCACAGTGCATCCCAGTCTGTAGCCTCAAAGCTACCTTGCAGGGCTTCTTCAGCTTCCAGCTTCCCCCAGTGCAGTGTGGAATATTCAGACCTCTCACCATTGCAGAAAGAACAGCAGCTACAGCAAACGGATGGGCCAACACAAAAGACCCAACATGTCGGGTCAAGAATCAGCGGTCCATTTACATGTCAAGTACAAGAGACACTTGTTTGAAGGCAGCAATGTGCACATTAAGGCTCATTAAGCAGAAGCTTCATACTTTAACACAGACAAAACAATGGTTGCATGAAGCTGGGTCAGTTAAAAGGTCATTTTATTGTTAAATTATTGTTTGTGTTTTCCACATGAGCGATGATATTACCACCATTATTTTCACTACCTGCATTGTGTCATGTGGACACCAATGGTCTGTGCACTCAGCGAACACTGCAGTATCTGTGATCTACTCTACGCAGTTTCTCTTGACTTTAGCAACCAGTCTACCTTTTGTTTCTGCACCACTGAGGAGCAGAGTGAACTTCACGAGCTAAAGGAGAGGAGACGCATCTTGATGATAACGGCCTAAATTCAAGACAAAACCCTTTCTGAAACCTTTGTGGTGAAATCCACAAGTCTTGATTTATTGGTATTTTGCTTCACAGTACTGCTCAACTGATTTCTTTCCATGTTAACAAGTCAGGTTACTATTTGTTGCATCCTGCTCTTATTCGTCTGACACTGGACAAAGATGAAGTCTGATCTGTTGCCTCATTCTTGATAGAAACCATGTGGCTGCTCTCAGTCCTGTTCTGCCTTCTCCTCATGTGCGGGATCATGCAGTGATTACATCCTCCACAGGTAACCTGTGATGGCTCATGTGAGGGGGACTCTGTGCAGGAGGTTAATGAGCCAACCTCATCTTTAGTCACGACATTTAATTCCGAGGACCTCGTTCCTTTTGCTAGTAACAGAATTCTACAAAACAAGTATGTTGATTCTTTTAGTGATTGGCTGTTTTTGAACTGCAGGTTTTTAATTGGGTTGTTGCTTTTTATTGTACAATCTAATACAGTCCCTGACTCCATCATTTGTTTAAATACTTCAGCTGATTTTAAAGCAAGGACTAGACGTGGTTGCAAGCATTTAAATGATTCTAGTTTGTTACCCAAGAAGGATTTTCTTTCATATTTGGGGATGCTGATGTTATTGTCTTATCTGAAACATGGCGTAGCTAATCTATCACTGACAAAAATTAATAATTAAAAAACAACATTAAAAGGCAATAATGTATATTGCCCAGGCAACCTTTGCTGCATGTCTTCCCCCTCCCTCCACTCATTTTCTGTCAGCTTACAGTCGCAAAAATTTGAAAATTAAACGCCACTAGTGCCGCAAAAAACATAAATATTTCCGGTAACTGTGCTTTTAGGTCTGCGACTAGATCATAATTGCGATAACAATGCAAAATATTATGAAATGCCCACTCAAATCGACCCTAATTGATCTTATTTTGACAAATCAGCCTCATAAATATACATGTCTCTATGCTTCCCCATGACATCAGTGACCACTGTGTCTGTGCTAAAGATAGAAACACTACATCTCTCAAAACCAAACCAGAAATTATTGTAAAACGAAACATTTTTCTGAACAGGCTTTGTTCATAATCTGCATCTCTTTTCCTGCAATAAACTCTTCTTATTCCAGGTGTAAAAACTGCATGGTAATTCTTGCCTAAAGTAAATTTTTTACTAAAAGTCATTTATAAACATGCAACCCTAAAGGCCCTTACAATTTATGAATTATTATTGACCTTTCAAAGTTACTTCATCAGATTAATTTGATATGGGCCAAAGACACACACACAAAAAAAAACTTAGCTCAGACTCGAAACATTCTATGGAGCAAAGTAACAAATGCACACTATAAGAAATGGAGAAAATGATTATTTTTTCTCCAAAACTTCAAAAATATTTAAATAGCCCTTCCAAATTTTGGATGACCATTAAATTACTTGATGGAAGTGATATTGGCTCAGAGCTCCCTACATGCATCATTAGAGACAAAAGGAAAATTGATAACAAGGTTAAAACATTTCCGTGCTTTAATGAGAATTTCATCACATCCATTAGACTATGATTCTATTTATATCTCTGATAGTAACACACCCACTGTGATGTTTAAAGTTGTCTTTCAGTGTTAGTATTATTTTAGTTTCAGTGGTCTGTAAAGCTCTCAAATATCTGGATATAAGAAAATCTGCTGGCCGAGACAACCTGGAGCCATATGCTTTAAACCAGACAGCTGGTTTTATTGCACCTCCATGTACTTATCTTTCCTATCTTTCTCTGGATGCAAATGAGATTCCTTCATATTGGAAATCTGCCTTTGTTCTACTGTTATTTAGAGGGGCAATCCTGCAGAAAATTACAGGCCTATAGCCAAACTGTCCATTTTGGTTAAAATCTTTGTTGTAAGTGAGCAACTGAAAGAATATCTAACTACTTTGCTATTTTATTCCATTTTCATTTGATAATGGACACGTAGTTTATATGAAAGCTTATCATGGTGATTAAATACTCCTGACAATGGGCCTTAAAGGTTTGAGTCATTGTATGTTGTATTCTAGCGCTGGATTGTGTCTGCTTTGTTGGTGTCAAAACACTGGTATATCCTCATTAATAATGCAATTCTTGGCCTTCTTCCATAATATTTAACATCCTATGTGTTTGGTAAAAATGTGAGAGCTTACTATGTTCCCTTGTAAAATGTGTCCATATTGGTTTCACCAAGAGCTCGCTGGAAAAAAGGCATTTAAATATGATGTGTCTCATGCATGAAATCAGCTCTAAAATCCGCTACATTTAAAGTGAGTGAGTTTAAACAGATTAAACATTTTTAGTAGTTGGACATGTGAGAGCCAATATTCTGATTGATTTGTTATAGTGCCAAACATGCTATTTGACTTGTTTTAATGTTCCTTAGAGTTTAGAGACCTCTAATGTTTTAAAATGCATTACATCTTAT
Source organism: Girardinichthys multiradiatus (assembly GCF_021462225.1). NCBI lineage: Eukaryota > Metazoa > Chordata > Actinopteri > Cyprinodontiformes > Goodeidae > Girardinichthys > Girardinichthys multiradiatus. Next base: position 421,185 of record NC_061817.1, on the reverse strand, counting down.
ATGGGTGTGTTGTACTTTAGTGCCGTCTTGAGCTCCCGTCATTTTGCCCAAAACATCTTTGTGAGTGAGATTTTAAGTTTCAATGAATCTATCATTGTTGAACAAAATAGTACGAAAACAAAAACACAAATATGTGGCTCATTTTATACTGGCATTTGAAGCTTCATGCCTAGAAGTTAACACTATGTTGACTATCTGCAAATATTATACAATACACAGAATAGCCAATCAGAGTTATCTCTATCACTTAAAGTTATCTGGCAGACTGGAAACTGTTGGAATGGGTTTGTCAGCGCAAACACTTCAATACACACAGTGAGAAGAGACAATACTACCGGTACTGTAGTCCTTTCCTACAGCCAGTAAAGTTCTTTTCTGTCAGGTACAGCGACATAAAAGTGCTAGAATGGTTAACCCAAAGTTTCTCATGAATTAAGACTGGGTGATATGTCCTCCACCCCCACCCAACTCATATTCAATTCAATTCAGTTTTATTTATATAGCTTCAATTCACAACACACGTTGTCTCAAGGCACTTTACAAAGTCAATTCAATCGGATCATACACATTTTAAGTCAGGTACATAGATTCCAATTAATTCCCACTAAACAATTTAAGTCAGATTCAGTTTATTATTCATATTGGTTAAACATTTTTCTATTTAAGGAAACCCAGCAGATTGCTACAAGTCAGTGACTTGTAGCAATCACTCCTCCTGGATCAACATAGAGACCATACTGCATCTGATAAAGTGCCTACACCCAATGTCTCATACGGGATTATAACATGTTATTGACGAACCGACCCCTAAACAAAACAGGTCATTTGCTCGCATGTGGCACTGCAGCAGTGCATTTAAGTGCACATGCAGCTGGTGATTGTTCTCAAAGTGTCTCAGTCACACTGGTATTAGAATGTTTTATCCGTCACCAGGGTCAGAGTGCCACTGACACTAGTGGTGGTTTTCATTGGTCTTAAGCTGTTTTTTCAATAATTTTCTGTCCAGTCTCAATACTATTTTTCTGTAAATTGGATCTGTCCATCTTCAACTGAAAAACTTTTTCAAATATATATACAGGTCCTTCTCAAAAAATTAGCATATTGTGATAAAGTTCATTATTTTCCATAATGTCATGATGAAAATTTAACATTCATATATTTTAGATTCATTGCACACTAACTGAAATATTTCAGATCTTTTATTGTCTTAATACGGATGATTTTGGCATACAGCTCATGAAAACCCAAAATTCCTATCTCACAAAATTAGCATATTTCATCCGACCAATAAAAGAAAAGTGTTTTTAATACAAAAAACGTCAACCTTCAAATAATCATGTACAGTTATGCACTCAATACTTGGTCGGGAATCCTTTTGCAGAAATGACTGCTTCAATGCGGCGTGGCATGGAGGCAATCAGCCTGTGGCACTGCTGAGGTCTTATGGAGGCCCAGGATGCTTCGATAGCGGCCTTTAGCTCATCCAGAGTGTTGGGTCTTGAGTCTCTCAACGTTCTCTTCACAATATCCCACAGATTCTCCATTGGGGTTCAGGTCAGGAGAGTTGGCAGGCCAATTGAGCACAGCGATACCATGGTCAGTAAACCATTTACCAGTGGTTTTGGCACTGTGAGCAGGTGCCAGGTCGTACAGAAAAATGAAATGTTCATCTCCATAAAGCTTTTCAGCAGATGGAAGCATGAAGTGCTCCAAAATCTCCTGATAGCTAGCTGCATTGACCCTGCCCTTGATAAAACACAGTGGACCAACACCAGCAGCTGACACGGCACCCCAGACCATCACTGACTGTGGGTACTTGACACTGGACTTCTGGCATTTCCTTCTCCCCAGTCTTCCTCCAGACTCTGGCACCTTGATTTCTGAATGACATGCAGAATTTGCTTTCATCCGAAAAAAGTACTTTGGACCACTGAGCAACAGTCCAGTGCTGCTTCTCTGTAGCCCAGGTCAGGCGCTTCTGCCGCTGTTTCTGGTTCAAAAGTGGCTTGACCTGGGGAATGTGGCACCTGTAGCCCATTTCCTGCACACGCCTGTGCACGGTGGCTCTGGATGTTTCTACTCCAGACTCAGTCCACTGCTTCCGCAGGTCCCCCAAGGTCTGGAATCGGCCCTTCTCCACAATCTTCCTCAGGGTCCGGTCACCTCTTCTCGTTGTGCAGCGTTTTCTGCCACACTTTTTCCTTCCCACAGACTTCCCACTGAGGTGCCTTGATACAGCACTCTGGGAACAGCCTATTCGTTCAGAAATGTCTTTCTGTGTCTTACCCTCTTGCTTGAGGGTGTCAATAGTGGCCTTCTGGACAGCAGTCAGGTCGGCAGTCTTACCCATGATTGGGGTTTTGAGTGATGAACCAGGCTGGGAGTTTTAAAGGCCTCAGGAATCTTTTGCAGGTGTTTAGAGTTAACTCGTTGATTCAGATGATTAGGTTCATAGCTCGTTTAGAGACCCTTTTAATGATATGCTAATTTTGTGAGATAGGAATTTTGGGTTTTCATGAGCTGTATGCCAAAATCATCTGTATTAAGACAATAAAAGACCTGAAATATTTCAGTTAGTGTGCAATGAATCTAAAATATATGAATGTTACATTTTCATCATTACATTATGGAAAATAATGAACTTTATCACAATATGCTAATATTTTGAGAAGGACCTGTATATATATGTTTCAGGATAGTAACACCTCTCTTCAGAACCTGGATTATATATTCCACTGCGAAATGGGACACTCCTTCAAGAACAATGATCAGTTCTCAGTCAATTCCAAAACATACATAGATAGTGATCTATTATAGCTACTTATTATTCATGTATTTAAGTGTTCAAAAATGTATTGCTAACATACCAACAAAAACTGATACTACTTGGTATACAGTTGTTCCAAAACATCTGGGCCTGTAGACTAATAAACGTTATTCACAAAGCATCTTAGGCCTTAAGAGAGCTCCTAAAGTGAACATGTTAAGAATAGCAAGGAGGACTTTTAGTGAGTCTAAGAGCGTCTTAGGCAGAGAAGATGGTAGAAAGACGGAGAGTTATTCTTCGAACAATTAATAACTAAATTGATAAAACACTACCGGCTCAATCACGCACGGATCCACCCCCTTAATAGTCGCGTAAATTAGAACATAAACTTCTATAACAATCATACAATTATTAAGATAGACATAAGATAAACCTTATCATCCTCCTAGGGGGAAATTAAATGGTTTCAGCAGCAGGACAGGTTAAAGGTGAACCTCTAGTAAGGTTATATTAGGGAGAATAAATAATAGAAACAATAATAAATAAAGATGAATAAAAAGTAAACAAAATTACAAACAATATAGAACAGAATTATTTAAATATTTACAGACTAAAATGCTTTCAAAAGATACATTTGGCAAAAATTGTAAAACTCAAAAAAAAAATATTTCTATAAATACAAACTAGACTAATTAGATTTAAGTCTGGACTTAAATCACAGCACATGAATATACTTTTCAGTTCAATTCACTTTATCTACATAGCCCCAATTAACAACAAATGCCATCTCAAGCCATTTCACTGGACAAGACCCAATTTCTTTACAGAACTACATAATCAAGTCAACACAACAGATTCAAATTCAATCCCATCCATTCTAATTGGATACTATACCCTTTATCCTATATAATAGAATGCATTCAAATTCAGCATATAGTGCCTATTTGTAAAATGTTGTCCATCTAAGGAAGCCCAACCAGTTGCATCAAAACACTGATTCACATACTGCTCATGAGCAAGCATGTGTTGGCGGGGGAGAGGAATGACTCCCTTTTAACAGGAAAAACATCTAGCAGAACCCTTGTCTGTATGAGTGGCCATCTGCCAAATCTTTTAGGTGTTCATTCATGTCTTGTTAGGTCTGCAGTTGGTCCATCCTCTCTTTATGTTCAGATGATAGATTGAACAGAGCTCTGGGAGATGTTCAAAGCTTGGGATATTGTTTTAGAACCTAACTCTTCTCTTCACAATGTTCTCCCTGACCTGTCTGCTGTGTTCCTTGGTCTTCATGGTGCTGTTTGCTCTCAAATGTTCTCTAAAGACAGAACCTCTGAGGCCAGAAACAGAACATCTCTAATAAATTTAGCCCACAGCTGGGCTCTACTTACTGATTAGGTGACTTCTGAAGACGGTTTGTTTGACTGGAAACTATTTAGGGGTATCCGAGTAATGGGAATATAGCAAAGAAAACCATCACTTTCCTTCCAGCTCCCAGTTATACTTGTGTTGATGTGTCATATCAAACCCAAATAAAGCAGATTGACGTTTGAGGCTGTGAAGTGACAAAATGTGGGAAAGTTCATGGGTATCAAATACTTTTGCAAGTCGGTGTATGAGAAAACTAAACAACTAAGACATTTCAGGTTACAAATGTATAACACTCCTCATTGTGATTTTAAATGAGGTGATTTAATCACTAGTGAAGCTTGTTACTGACTTTCACTCATTATTGTACTCTTGTATTGCATAACTAATATGTATAACAGCATGTTAGTGCATGAAGAAACCTGACCTGTTAATAATCTTGTTTAGTATATAAATCTGGAGAATCCTGAAAATGAAATAAATTGGAAAATAAGCACAACAGGGTCCGTATTCACAAAGACCCCTATGACTAAAAGTAGCTCCTAGTGACGTCATTCTAAGAAAAATCTTGAAATTTCTCCAATTCTGAGATTTTTCTTAGAATTTTCCCTTGGTAAGATAAAAGTTATTCACAAAGCATCTTAGGCCTTAAGAGAGCTCCTAAAGTGAACATGTTAAGAATAGCAAGGAGGACTTTTAGTGAGTCTAAGAGCGTCTTAAGCAGAGAAGATGGTAGAAAGACGGAGAGTTATTCTTCGAACAATTAATAACTAAATTGATAAAACACTACCGGCTCAATCACGCAGGGATCCACCCCCTTAATAGTCGCGTAAATTAGAACATAAACTTCTATAACAATCATACAATTATTAAGATAGACATAAGATAAACCTTATCATCCTCCTAGGGGGAAATTAAATGGTTTCAGCAGCAGGACAGGTTAAAGGTGAACCTCTAGTAAGGTTATATTAGGGAGAATAAATAATAGAAACAATAATAAATAAAGATGAATAAAAAGTAAACAAAATTACAAACAATATAGAACAGAATTATTTAAATATTTACAGACTAAAATGCTTTCAAAAGATACATTTGGCAAAAATTGTAAAACTCAAAAAAAAATATTTCTATAAATACAAACTAGACAAGATGAAGTACAATAATCTAAGTACTATATACATGGAAAAAAGATGTAAATGAGGTGACTAAGTATTTGCTGTATTGTACATGATGATGTCAGCAGCATCAGCCTAAATGATCATCTCCAACGCTCCCCGTCTGTGGAGAAGTTCTGCGGTGTTCTGCTATCTCCTCTCTAGCTTCTGATTGCAGCAGGTACCAGAGCTGCTCACATTCCAGGCCGCTGCTGAAAGCAGAGGGAACAAAGCATTGATCTGCTGGGAGTGTCTGTTTGTTCCCACCGTGACCACAGGACCAAATCTACCTTTCAACACTCCTCTCTTCCCCTCCACCAGCAGGCTCTGCTCCTCTGTTCAGTTCGGTTTACTCCACCTTTTTTCCTCTGTTTTGTTTTGGTCATTTTACCAAACTAAACCTCATTAAACAAGAAGATCACAGGAAAATGTTGAGCTTTAATATTATTATGAAAGTAATTATTCTTTGTAACAAGAATTCTGCTCTCAGGGTCTCATTATCTCATCATGATAAAGTATATGCCGTCCCACAGCAGTGTGTGACCAAGTTAGTGACCGGCATGAGGAGGTTATTGTGGCCATGCATGGTTCTCTCACACACTAGTGTTAAATGAATAAATTGTTAAATTACCATCATGTCTTGTTTCTTCAGACATTAATCATCTGATCCATTAATTATATTATATTAAATTATATTAGACAGAATTAGGGCAAGAGATTTTATTTCAAGTTTAAAAAATAAGTTAGAATTGCATCACATACTTATATATAAGAGAAACAAACACTTCTGATATTGTTGGAAAGATGTTAAAGATTTTCTATAAGGCTGCATTATGTAATATTGCAGGGGATGGCCTAATTCCAGTAGGTCTGGCAAACATCATAACCATGTTAATCCAATCAGCACTGGAACAGACAGAGATGGTCAATGAGCATAGTAGTTAACAACTCAGCCGCTTATTGAAATATTTGGAATGAAAATCTGACAATCAGCATTTATTTCACGGTACCCTCACCTTAAACATAATTAGGCTATGGAGCGCTCACTCAAAACTAAAAACACTGCACCAGCGCAGACAGAGCCAAGGAACAGCTGTCAGATATCATCCTGCAGTGCAGATCCGAACACAACACTATGAGAATATCATTGAAAAAGTGAAGAAAAATTAAACATGGCTTTCAAACTTTTTTACAAATAAAAATCGAAACTAAGCATTTGTATTCAGCCCCCTGAGTGAATACTTTGTAGAATCACGTTACACTGTAGTTACAGTTCAAAGTCTTCAGAGGTATGGCTCTACCAGCTATGTACATATGAAGCTTTTGCCCATTCTTCTTTGTAAGGTAGCTCTATTGGATTCTTAGCTTGATTTAGGTCTGGACTTTGACTGAATCACTAACAGATTAACCTGCTTTGATCTAAACAATCTCATCTCTTCTTCTATGATCAGATTTCCTTCCTTATGCCCACAGCATGATACTGCCACCACTGTGCTTAACTGTGAGCATAAGCTGTTGAGGGTGATGTGCGATGTTTGTTTTCCACCACACAAACCATTTTGCATGTAGGCCAAAAAGTTCAAGTTTGGTCTCATTTGATCAGAACACCTTTTAACCAGAAACAGAACTAGACTCATTAAATTGGTCATAGCTGGACTCTGGCTGCATTGTAGATAAGGTTTGCTGCTATGGATTTTGCTTAAAAGTACCCGCATAAAGGCGCTAAAAGCTAATGCATGGCACAAATTTCAGATTTTGACTATGTATTATTTTCCTTCCACTTCACAATGACGCTTTACTTTGTGTCTGTCACAGAAAATTCCAGTAAATACGTTCAGGTTTGTTGCCATAACATGAGAAAAGGAGGAAAAGGTCAAAAGGCATGGATGACTTTACAAACCAAAAGTACTGTACATGTCCAGTCACAATAAACCAAGACAGCATTTTATCCAAGCAACACGCTATATTTCGTTAAGACCAGTTTGGTCCCGACCAAAAGCGGACTTTATTTTTTTTGTTTGGTGCGGTTTGCTTTCACATTGTACTTCCCAAGTGAACTATAACTTGTAACCAAAGGCACGCGTGTGACGATATTTGCTCCCATTAATTTGTACATGTGGAATGGCGTCAGCAAACATGTGTTGGAACCTGTAGGAGATGACATGCTTTGTGTGCTCTGTCCAAGGCCAGTTCGTATTCACACCACAAGCAAACCGCAAGAGACTTCGTTTAGAAGCAAACCGAGACCACCTCAAAAAGTGGGTCTTGGTCCGGTTGTTTGGTGTGGACCAAGGGGGGAAATGAACTCTGGTCCGTTTAAAGCGGACAAAAAGTGGCAGATGTGAATACACCCTAAATAACATGGGTCCTAGATTAGACAGATCTAATAGATGCTAGGTGAAGGACCAGAGTAAATCAGAATGCTAACCTCAAAATCCAGTAAAAGACTGAGATGTGCATAAATACCCTAATATGGTATATGGCATGGTTAGAATGTTACCATGTCTTAGGATAGACAGTCCTCGTGCCCGTTGGGATTTTAAGATTGGATTAAGGTGATACAAATGAATTTTAAAACGGTTTATATGCTAAGGTAAGGGACAGAGAACAGCAAACTCAACCCTCTTAGCTACCTAAAGAAAAAGGAGACAGGGCCCTCCTAAACCTAGGGGAATATTATAAGGCAACACAAGTGTATACTTTAGTATACTGGTGTAATCCAGTTTATAACTCATTAGAAAAGTATTGAGATATCAAGTAATAAACATCCCATTCAACCAATATTAGGGAAAAAGATATTCTTCACTGTTCAGGAAAAAAAAAACTGGAACTAGATCCAATCACAGAATTGACCCTTACAACCTGGTATGTTATCACCAAAGAACAATAAGTAGGAAAGAAAACTGGTCTACTGTTGGATGGATGATAAATTTGAACCAGGGACAATTGATTACATGTTTTAACCATGGGCAGGAATCACCAGACAATGGCTTACATCACATGTACCAGCAGAAAATGAATGGAGGAAAATAACAGAAGAAATACACGACATAGAGAAACTAACCTCCAAAATTAAACTGGAAGAAGGACAATTTCAAAAAGACTGGGGAAAATGGTAGAAATATGAACATGAGCTAAGGAAGAAGATGTAAAATTATGAGTACGCTGTAGCAGCTGATTGTTTGATTGTACTTTAAGAAATACAAGTTGGAACGATTGTAAAATACGTGTAGTAAGATGGAACAAAACGTTACCAAAAAAAAAGGGTTATCATGTCTTATGGTTAATGTGACTGTTTTAAAATGAAATGACCAATAAATCCTTCAAACACAGCATCTCAAACACATTGAAACAGATGTAAGCAGAAGAGAATGAAAGCAGAGAAGTGCAAGTTGAATGTAGATGTAATGTAAACGGTTTTAACTACACAAGGTAGGATTTTTGAAGATGTCTGATCCTCACTGCATGCAGAAGGAAATGACTTGAGGTTTCCACTGCCTCCAGGAGCCTTCCAACAAATGATAAGTAAGGTAACTTGTCAGGTGGTCTGGTTTATATGTTTATTAGTTTAAAAGGGTGCAACCACTCTGTCCCATCCTGCAACTGCAGCCCCATCTACTGTTAAGGTCAAGTTCATTTGATTTAAGGTCACCTATCTTAAAGAGCAGGTCTTTGTCTTGTCTCTTTATTTACCAAACTAAACTGCCTTATGTTAACACAAGGAGCTATTTAAACAATACCATGTCATTTTCGCTCTACATGTTTACAGTTCTCCTCTGATTTGCTTATCATATACTGCAGGGTTCAACAAATATGTCGCTGACACCACTGTATCTGTTCGTCTGGATAGTGACAGATATTTGTCCCCTCAGTCTTTAATAAATTCCCATCCATGTCCTGCTACCAATGTTTCTAGCACCAGTTTGCTAACGTGCTAGGCTACAATTAGCATGCTTTCTCTCTGTTTTGATATAACTCATTGATAATTTGACTTGTAATATATATCTAAATGCGGTTCCAGTTAACTGTGTGTGGACAAAACTTCATCCCGCTTACGCTTTGTTTCAAACATCATGATCACCATTCCTGGTCTTGTACAACGTCTGGCAGTGATTGTGTTTCTACAGTGTTTGAATGTATTCAGTGTATAGCACTGCACTGATGTGATGCGCTGCACTTTTCAACTAGTTAGAAGCAAGTGGAAGCTAAGGAAACAAGAGCAGTCTATTCCACTAAATGTATCAGTTTAATTGGATACAAATCCATGTGGTGGGATTCTCACAGCTGGCATTAAGGAAAGGAAAGCAAAGATTTCCCGGGTCTTACATACAAAGAGAGAGCTGTTGTGCCCCATTAATCCTGGTTCGTGGATTTCAGAGGTCAGTCATGCTTTTAGTTCATTCAAAGAGGAATACCTGTGAGCTGATCTGATCTATGATAGCAGCGGTTATTGTAAACACGCACATTTCCACAGAAGTCTGATGTCAGGCTCTTCATGCACGGCCAAGTGGCATGTGGAGCGCCATCAAGCAGCCATGAGGAGCACTTATAGTGTAATCAATACTTCAGATTGAGCGTTCAGGATAATATAAATCAACACAAACTCAATGGGTCTCATCAGTCCCACGATGACACAAACAGCATGGGCGTTTCTTAGTTCCCTAACCAACTAATCAGCCCGGGGAGGGCAGCCTGTCGAACACAGAAAGTACCCTAATCGGTGCAGCTAGCGTGGCTCAAAGTTCCCACGCAACACCCTACCCACCACAACAAGCAGAACAGACGTCTAAACCACGCATCTTCATCACATTAAGCACAACTTCGCAGTGGCCTTACCTTTAATAACATTACTAAAAATTGTAGCTCTGAATTCTTCTTTGGCCTTCCGATCGAAGTCCTCCCCATGGATAATGCGCATCTGTTTGAGGAAAGTGGACTTGCCGCTTTCACCCGCTCCGAGCAGTAAGATCTTTACTAACCTTTTAACATAGGTCTTCTCTCGACTAAGACATCTATCTATCTCCTTCGACTTCCGGAGTTGTTCTGCCTCCCTACTCGTGAGGAAACAGTTTGGAAAACATAGTGATAAAAGGGAGCGGGACGGCAGGAAATCCGCCATCTTTGAAACAACTTCATCGATAGTGTTTCGCTGAGAGAGCTGAGCACACCCGGACCGCTGCTGCCTTCACGTGTCGTCCGATTTCTACACTCCTCAGCCTACACGAAGAGAGGATGACACAGATGCTCAAATCCACTAAAACGATATATATATATATATATATATATATATATATATATATATATATATATATATATATATATATATATACACACACACACACGTTTTGTCACGTGTCAGACTCTTTGAACGCAGCACAACGTGGCGCGTGCCGCGTGAGCGCGCTCAAGCGTCAATGTTTGGGTGGGTCATCTGATTTTTGTTTTTTGAAAAAACAGCAGTGGTGGTGATCCATTATAGTTTAAATTTATAGAAGTCACAGAAGGTACGACACAAAATTAGGGATGATACTTCACGAGTAAATTTAATATAACTTTAATGAATTAATTTATTTACTCATTCATTAAAGAAACAGAGGCACGGTCATTTTTAATAACGTCACGGCAGATATGACAAAATAATTTAAAATCAACAAGCTGGACATTTTGATTTCTGAAATACATAAACGAATAAATAGAGAGAGAGAGAGAGAGAGACTGTAATTCCATATTTTGAGTGATTGTATCTCAGTACCTCGGGGGTGTGGGGGTACTACCACACTACCCTGGTTCCTGAAAAGGCTTGTAAAGTGAAAACACACCTTTTATGTATTAGAATGGTCCAGTCAAAGTCCAGACCTCAATCCAGTAGAGAGTCTGTGCAAAACTCTCTGTCTAATATGACTGAGCTTGAGCTATTTTTGGAAATAATGGTAAATTGCTTTATTTATGTTTGTGATGAAAAAATTTATACACATATTGGTTTCACACCAACACGAGTATGTTCTTCCTGGATGGTCGAATAAGAAAACCACCATCACATTTTTTATGATAATTCAAACTTGAAGCTATAGCCAACCATCATGCGTCTTAGTTCCTTTTTTCTCCAATTAAAAACCCCATCTGGCCTTTCAATGGAATCACTGGGGGAATTCTGGTTGCTGATTGGTTGAGAAATGTTCCCCTCCTTTCCTGTAATCCATATTCAGTAGGAGTGTGCTCAGATCTGCTGTATGCACACACTTGTTTCCCTTCAGCTACAACCATTACACCTTGGACACTTCACACCTGTATTTTATTTCATTTAATCTGATTTAGTCTTGATCAAGCTGCAAAAATGACGATCAGAACAGCGCGTCCTAACCGGGGGCAACATTTCCACCCTCGTACACACTGCCTCAAAAAGGTTGGTGAAAGCATAACAATGTGTTCTTGATTTTTTGCATTATCACTGATTGTGTTAATGTTTTTTAAATAAATTTAAACACTTGCTGTAAAATATTTGTTTCAGACAACAGAGCTAATTTTATTTGGACTGATGGAAACCAAAGTCAAATTCCTTGTTTGTACTGACAAACTTGGCCATTAAAGTTGGTTGTATTATACTTAAATATCCAGATTACATCTTTTGATGCTTTCTAACATTTCAGAAAGCAACAGTTTCTCAGCAGGAAGACATTCCCTTAAGGAAATTAGATGGTTTTTGTTGTTTTTTGTAGGGATCTGAAAGCATGTGTATTTCCATAAGGTTTTTAGGTAAGCCAACAGAAGAGCAGAGGCTTGCTAAAGATAACCTCTAATTCCACTTATGGCCAATCAGCTTTGTTGCTCTGCAGTCAGAGTTCTCTGCCAAAGAAAGTATTTTGCAGATTAACGTGACATTAACAGCTCCTCTGTTAAAATACTCTGAATTATAACTTTGATTGGAATACTACAGGTCCTTCTCAAAATATTAGCATATTGTGATAAAGTTCATTATTTTCCATAATGTCATGATGAAAATTTAACATTCATATATTTTAGATTCATTGCACACTAACTGAAATATTTCAGGTCTTTTATTGTCTTAATATGGATGATTTTGGCATACAGCTCATGAAAACCCAAAATTCATATCTCACAAAATTAGCATATCATTAAAAGGGTCTCTAAACGAGCTATGAACCTAATCATCTGAATCAACGAGTTAACTCTAAACACCTGCAAAAGATTCCTGAGGCCTTTAAAACTCCCAGCCTGGTTCATCACTCAAAACCCCAATCATGGGTAAGACTGCCGACCTGACTGCTGTCCAGAAGGCCACTATTGACACCCTCAAGCAAGAGGGTAAGACACAGAAAGACATTTCTGAACGAATAGGCTGTTCCCAGAGTGCTGTATCAAGGCACCTCAGTGGGAAGTCTGTGGGAAGGAAAAAGTGTGGCAGAAAACGCTGCACAACGAGAAGAGGTGACCGGACCCTGAGGAAGATTGTGGAGAAGGGCCGATTCCAGACCTTGGGGGACCTGCGGAAGCAGTGGACTGAGTCTGGAGTAGAAACATCCAGAGCCACCGTGCACAGGCGTGTGCAGGAAATGGGCTACAGGTGCCACATTCCCCAGGTCAAGCCACTTTTGAACCAGAAACAGCGGCAGAAGCGCCTGACCTGGGCTACAGAGAAGCAGCACTGGACTGTTGCTCAGTGGTCCAAAGTACTTTTTTCGGATAAAAGCAAATTCTGCATGTCATGCGGAAATCAAGGTGCCAGAGTCTGGAGGAAGACTGGGGAGAAGGAAATGCCAAAATGCCAGAAGTCCAGTGTCAAGTACCCACAGTCAGTGATGGTCTGGGGTGCCGTGTCAGCTGCTGGTGTTGGTCCACTGTGTTTTATCAAGGGCAGGGTCAATGCAGCTAGCTATCAGGAGATTTTGGAGCACTTCATGCTTCCATCTGCTGAAAAGCTTTATGGAGATGAAGATTTCATTTTTCAGCACGACCTGGCACCTGCTCACAGTGCCAAAACCACTGGTAAATGGTTTACTGACCATGGTATCACTGTGCTCAATTGGTCTGCCAACTCTCCTGACCTGAACCCCATAGAGAATCTGTGGGATATTGTGAAGAGAACGTTGAGAGACTCAAGACCCAACACTCTGGATGAACTAAAGGCCGCTATCGAAGCATCCTGGGCCTCCATAAGACCTCAGCAGTGCCACAGGCTGATTGCCTCCATGCCACGCTGCATTGAAGCAGTCATTTCTGCCAAAGGATTCCCGACCAAGTATTGAGTGCATAACTGTACATGATTATTTGAAGGTTGATGTTTTTTGTATAAAAAACACTTTTCTTTTATTGGTCGGATGAAATATGCTAATTTTGTGAGATAGGAATTTTGGGTTTTCATGAGCTGTATGCCAAAATCATCCGTATTAAGACAATAAAAGACCTGAAATATTTCAGTTAGTGTGCAATGAATCTAAAATATATGAATGTTAAATTTTCATCATTACATTATGGAAAATAATGAACTTTATCACAATATGCTAATATTTTGAGAAGGACCTGTATATGGGGATTTCAGATAGCAGTACTTGTTATTTCATCATGCATTAAAAACAAGAATAAACTACTTACTGAAGAACTTTAGGCTTTTATTTTTTTCCCTTTGACGCAGTTGGTAGTTCGACTCCCAGCAGGGGGTCTTTCTGCATAGAGTTTACATGTTCTCCCGGTGAATGCATGGGTTCTCTCCCGATATTCTGGCTTCCTCCCAAAGTCCAAAAACATGACTGTTAGGTTAATTGGTCTGCCTAAATTGACCTTAGGTGTGAATGGTTGCGTACATTGTTGTTTGTCCTGTATGTTTCCCTGTGTTGGACTGGTGATCTGTCCAGGGTGTACCCCGCCTCTCACCCGTAGACTGCTGGAGATGGGCACTAGTTCCCCCACGACCCACTATGGAAGAAGCGGGTATAGAAAATGGATGGATGGATGTATTGCTCTTTGTCAAATAAGAAGTGACCACACCTGAAACTACAGAGTGACTCTATTTGGATAAGTTGCAGTGATCTTCTTATTATCTTTTGCTTTCCATCAGAACAGACACACACTGATATGAGGGAATGAAATGATATGTGGTATTGCACATTATCAAATTGTCTGATGTTGCAACAACAAACACACATTTTATTGGTATAGCATGTGATAGACCAATCATTTGGAAGTGAAAGGAAAATGATAAGTGCTTGTCACTGAGTAGAATAGCATGTGTGGTGTACATTTATGTACAGACCCCTGAGTCAATACTTCTTGAACCACCATTTACTGCAATTACAGCTCCAAGTCATTTGGGGTATGTCTCTATCAGCTTTAAACATCTACAGATAGAAATATCTATTCATTTTTCTTTGCAAAAAAAGCTCAAACTCTGTCAGACTGGATGGAGAACATCTGAGAACATCTGTTTTCAAGTCTTGCCAAAGATTTTTAGTTGTATTTACTGTAGGTCTGGACTTTGACTAGACCATTCTAACACATTAATATGTTTTGATCTAAACCAGAGGTCTGAAATTCCAGTCCTCTAGAGCCATTGCCCTGCAACTTTTAAAAGCATCATTGTCCCAATGCAGAGCAAGGCGTTCGAGGGATTGTCAGCTCACATCTCTAGGAGAAACAGACTGGAGCTTTGTCTGTCGTTCTGCAGTCGCTGCTCCAATCTGTTGTGGTAAAGAAAGAGTTCAAGCAAAGTTCTCGATTTACTGATTTACCCATTTACCCCTTCAGACCCACACCTAAGGTCACTAGAAAGAGATGTTTGGATTTAGGTCCCTCCTGGACCTGTTACCACCACAACCCGATCTTACATAGGCAGAAGACAATGGATGGATGGATGGATGGATGTGTATTGAAGCAGGGACACATCTAAAACTTGCATCACATCAGTCATCGAGGACTAAAGTTTTAACTATTGTAGCTGGATGTTTAGGGTTGTCGTCCTGCTGGAAGGTGAACTTCCACCCCATTCTCAAGTCTTTGGCTGCCTCTAACAGATTTTCTTACAGGATTATCCTGGATTCAGTTCCATCTATCTTTCCATAAACTGACCAGCTTTTCTATCCCTGCTGAACAAAAGCATCCCCACAGCATGATGCTGCCACCATCATGTTTCAGATGGTCAAAAAGTTCAATATTAATTGCTTTTGACCAGAGCCCCTTCTTCCACATGTTTGCTGTGTCCCTACATGGTTTGTTTCAAACTTCAAATTAGAATTCCTTTAAAGGCGACATATAATACTTTTAAATTCTTCCTTTCACCCTAAATCATTAAGTTGTGGTCTATATTAAGTGGAACTGTAATGTTTTGTTCTGAATTCCTTGTTATTATAGCTCTACAGGCTCCTCTTTTACCCCTGTTCTGAGGTGAGTCTAAGAGCAACTAGTTTTGGTCCGGTCTCTTTGAATGATACTGAGGCATTTCACACTCCACTTCAGGTCAAAGAGGGTTCCACTTTAACCCATTTGGCCATTTTTGTAGTTTTGTAGTTTGATATCAACGTTGCAGAAACAAGACAAAAATGGCAAAAACAATGCAAAACTATTTATGTAATAATATTATTCAGACCACACAGTATGGTTCTGTCCTCAAAGAGCTAATAGCAGCACACAGACACTAACATAAGCAAAAGGGACGATGCTACTGCTGTCAGAACAATGGCCAGGATATCAACATGCAATAAATTTAGGTCTAAAATTAAGGTTGTTGTCATTTTAACGTTTTTTGCAGCTTACCACTTTGCTTTGTCCGTCGTTTCCAAAGACAGAAGGAACTTACTGCTTAATCAGATGAAATCTTTCAGCAAATTCTTGATACTGGCGGAGGTTGCTGAAGGCACTCATCCTTCAATTGGGGGAAATAGGAATTTCCTCACTGATGTGGGAACATTTTATGAAAAATAAAATTTAACCAAGCACTTCACAGAGGTTCTAGTGCTGGAGGACGGTGTAATGAATTGTGTTTACTCGAAAGAGGTTGATAATGTTTAGGCTGCAAATGCATTTATCAGTCAATTTATGTGTATGAATGCTTCTTTCTTCCAGCTAGATGCTATTGTGATGGAGATGCAGGACCCAAAAAATGGAGTGAAAGGCTCAGAGCAGCAACTCAATGTTACCACCATCCCACATGCCATCACTGGTGAGACACATACACACACACGCGTGCAATGTGTTGTTCATAACAATCTTATTGTAATAAACTGTTGGTACTGCCAAAGTCCAAGGATGTATTTTTGAACAAACAGACTAATTTTATTGTAGGCTACTGCCTTGTACCTTCACCACAATGCATTCTATTTTGCAGCTAAAACCAGATATTTAGATGTAGTGCATAAACAGACACATAACCATTTGTCTATCCCATTTAAATTTAAAATGTTTGGCCATAATGGCCATTGTTAAGCCAGGAGGTTAAATATTCCACACAAATGGGGGCTTCCAAATAAACTATGACCCTAGAAAAAATTACAAAATGTCTTTTGTTCTGTGCCCCCATGAAAAAACACTGGCCCCACCCCGGCCCCCCTGGTAAATTTGGTGTAAAACCCTCACTGGGCGCAGGGGTAAAACATGTGACCCATATTCAGAAGCTTCAGTCCTTTTTTTTTTTTTAACGTGTCCTGTTCGGCAGAGTAGCACTCAGAATTGTTGTCTGAGTGATAGGAAGAAGCCCAACAGATTTACTTTCACAAGTGGAGCATTACAGGTAATGCTATAATGCTCTGCTTGATATATATATATAAAAAACTTTTATTATTTATTAGAAACTGCTTTGGTATTATTTTAATTGCAATGGACACAGAGACGGAAACGAAAAGGATAATAAAAGCAAGAAAGAGACATCAGGCAAAAAGGAAAAAGGGAAAGAAGGTGAAAAGTATGGAGAAGAGAAAGAAGGGTGAAGAGATTCCAAAATAACACCCCAGAAGACTGCTTCTGCACCTGCAGAAACATACAAGCGTTGGACAATGAAACTGAAACACCTGGTTTTAGACCACAATAATTTATTAGGATGGTGTAGGGCCTCCTTTTGCGGCCAATACAGCGTCAGTTCGTCTTGGGAATGACATATACAAGTCCTGCACGGTGGTCAGAGGGATTTTAAGCCATTCTTCTTGCAGGATAGTGGCCAGGTCACTACGTGATACTGGTGGTAGAAAACGTTTCCTGACTCGCTCCTCCAAAACACCCCAAAGTGTCTCAACAATATTTAGATCTGGTGACTGTGCAGGCCATGGGAGATGTTCAACTTCACTTTCATGTTCATCAAACCAATCTTTCACCAGTCTTGCTGTGTGTATTGGTGCACTGTCATCCTGATACACAGCTTCAGGATACAATCTTTGAACCATTGGATGCACATGTTTCGGTAGTCCTTGGCAGTGACGCGCCCATCTAGCACAAGTATTGGGCCAAGGGAATGCCATGATATGGCAGCCCAAACCATCACTGATCCACCCTCATGCTTCACTCTGGGCATGCAACAGTCTGGGTGGTACGCTTCTTTGGGGCTTCTCCACACCCTAACTCTCCCGGATGTGGGGAAAACAGTAAAGGTGGACTCATCAGAGAACAATACATGTTTCACATTGTCCACAGCCCAAGATTTGTGCTTCTTGCACCATTGAAACCGACGTTTGGCATTGGCATGAGTGACCAAAGGTTTGGCTATAGCAGTCCGGCCGTGTATATTGACCCTGTGGAGCTCCCGACGGACAGTTCTGGTGGAAACAGGAGAGTTGAGGTGCACATTTAATTCTGTCGTGATTTGGGCAGCCGTGGTTTTATGTTTTTTGGATACAATCCAAGTTAGCACCCGAACATCCCTTTCAGACAGCTTCCTCTTGCGTCCACAGTTAATCCTGTTGGATGTGGTTCGTCCTTCTTGGTGGTATGCTGACATTACCCTGGATACCTGGATACCGATAGGTTTGATTGTGAGGACGCTTGTATATAAAAGGTTTCTTCATAAAAATTTGCAATAGCGAGTGTGAGGAGCCAGAGACCTACCCCCCTGGACCTGAGACAGACACGGAGGAGATCTGAGCCACAAACATCCAAAGGCCCCTCAGAGCATGGGAACCCTAGGACTACCACCACCACCGGGACTACCGCAACCCCACCCAGAGAAGATCAGAGGAGAGCCCCAGGGGAACCACCAGCAGCCACAGTGCAGAAGCCGTAGCGAGTTGCAGCGACAAGCCCACAATGAAATTTGTAATGTACATGTGCTTGTCATGAAAATGTTATAAGTGAGAGTGTCTAAGTTGTAGATTAAAATTGGGGCCCAGGCTGCCATGGGACCACGGAGATGGAAAACCCTCAAGGCACTCCAATGGCCCACACATCAAGGCCCTACGTGAGTTGGTACTGTGATGCAACGGGCGGAGGGAGTTGTCGGGGATTGGGAGGCAAGGACTGGGGGGGACAAATGCTCTCCTAGGGATTCAGCTCCCCAGCTGACCCCAATCAGCATCCCCGTTTGCCGAGTTACATCAACGGAGGAAGGCACAGGCACATCCACCCGGCCCAAGGCTAGGGAAAGGCACCGGGCCCCGAGAACCGTCCAAAAACCGGGACCAACATCCCCAGCTCCGACACCCAGTCCCCCACCCGAAGAAGCCACAATAACTATAGAAGAGGAGTCAGCTGGAAGCACGCAGCGATGACCAAGAGTGCGGCCCCACTCAAAGACAAAGAGCAGACCAACGGGCCCAGCACAATAAGAATACGCCACACAAAAGAGGGCACATGACAAACATGCTCAACCACCGCTGAACCCACTGTGCAGAGCCAACAAAGTGCCCAGGCCCCAATGACCCCAGCCCAGCACCGGATCCCAGCCACAACCAGGGGAGCGGTGCAACAAAACATGCCCCACACCAACACCGAGGCAGCCAATAAGCCACACCCGACCCAAAACAGAAACTGCAAACTTCCAGCCAGTATAGGCACATGCACCCCTCCATAGACAAACAAACCGAAACCGCCAGCAACATCCAGGCCAGTCAAGCAAAAATGATAGAACCAAGCCGCAGCTCCCCCTGAGCCAACACCACAGAAACAGCGACACCACACATCCTTCCATCTGTAAGGACACTGTGAAAACCACCAACCCCAAGCACACACCACCCACTGAGATCCACCTAGCAGACAAGCAAACCCCACCTCAGTACAAGGCTGAGAAGCCCGATGCAACCGCTAAGCCCAGCGGCGCCCACCTCGCAGCACCCACACATGACGGCCATAGCCGCACCGCACAGGACCATCACCCCACCACCACAGCACGCCATACAGCGGAGGACAGAATGTAGGGAAGAGCACCCAAAGCTGTGCAAAAAGCCCACAGATGTGCCCCCACCAGCCTCCCAAAAATAGAGCCCACCTGCGAAAAAAAAAGACTTCCAACAGCATCCAAACGCAAGAACACATGCCAGACACCCATACCCCTGCCGGATGTAGCCCGGTGAGAAAACCCACACCAAAGCCCACAAAAGGCAGAGAGCCCACAGAGCCACAACCAAAACCCACCGAGAAGCCGAGACCACTCCACCCCGAGAATAACACATACCAGCCTACCCGCCCAAACCATGCAGACCCCTCCGACTCCCTCCCACCCCAACATCCGAACAACTCCCAGAACAAGACATTAGACCCCCAATTTTGCCCCACCCCCTCCAACAGACTCTCCACCCCACCAGCAGAATGCATTTCTTGAAGGAGAGAGCACCTGCAATGAGATGGTACCTCCCCGCCAGCTTAGGAGGCCTTTTACCCCACCAATGCACTGAAGGCCTCCGAGCCAGGGCTGGGTGCCAGTGCATGCACTGGCCCAAAACCGCAGCGACATACCAGCCATGACCAAAATCCCCCAGGCCCAGCCAGAACCCCAGCCCGGGGGTGACACGCACCCAAGACACGAACCCCAAGCCCCTGATCCCACCCCAGACCTACCCAGGAGCAGTATTGCCACCAGGCCAGTAACCTATGTCCGCTGGCACATGCCCCCCAAAAGCATTGCACGCAGCCACCAAATGTCACCCCGGGACCCACCAAAGAGGCTTCAGTCCTTGATACAGCCCATCACAGGTTCGACTCTGCTGCATGTCTCCCCCCATGTTCCTGTCAGCTTGATTTAATGTGTAACCATGAGATAAAGCTGTAATGTGTCTTTTTCTACTGTGAATGTAATTATCTGGTTTTAACTGTAATGATAAACAATGTAAAAATTCTTTATGGTCATTTTCCTCTTATTCTCAGCATCATATTTGTCTCTGTGTTTTTAAATTTCAAATAGTTGAAATATTGTTAAAGTAATTGAGGTTCTTCATCAGACCTTATATGGTTTATATTCAGATGTTTATGTCATTACTCATCATGGGCATGAATGTAACAATAATTTTGTCCATTTAATGTTTTTTACCATCCTTTTCTAAGGGTGAAGTTATTATAAAAGGCAACTTGTGTGATTTTGTTTGAGGAAGAAGAATTAATATGCAGCAAGATGCTCCATATCTTCTATAAGTCTGTTATGGAGAGTGAGATATTTTCTGCCATCATCTGCTGGGGTAGCAGCATCAGAGCCGGGGAATTAAAAAAGCTCAACAAGCTGATAAAGAAGGCTGGCTCTGTTCTGGGGACTCCTCTGAAACCTCTGGAGATCATTGTACAAAGAAGGATTCTTAATAAAATGGAGAACATTATGGAGAACCCTGAGCATCCTCTTCATAAAACTGATGTACAACAACAGAGTGTCTTCAGTCAGAGTCTTCTTCAGATCTGCAGCAATACAGACCACTACAGGAGAGCCTTCTTGCCCACAGTCATCAGAATCTATGACTGAAACCTGTATAATATGAGCAAAATCAACATTTAATTTCCCTTTGGGATTTATAAAGTATTTTTGAATTGAATTGAATTACAATGTATTGTGGATTTTTCTAAAGTCCACTTGGTCAAATTTACATGTAGGGATTTTTGAGGAATCACTAATTTTCTTGGAGGAATTGGTTCCCCCTTTATGACATGGCATTTTAGCATATCCCACCAGTTTGTAAACAGACTTAAGGTTGGGGCTTTCGAGCTTTTTTGGAGGGGAGGGTCCAGAGCTGTCTTTTGAAAGTCAGAGAGGAACAGATGAGAACAATACATTTGAAGGACTGTGCCGTCTCCAAGAATTTGGAGATAGTTTATTTTCATTGTTACTCAATCCACTTTGTGCATTGTACTTTTACCACTGGCAGTGAAATGGCTTCACAGCATGATGCTGCTACCATCATGATTGACAGCAAGTACAGTGTTCTTAGATTTAAAAGCCTTACTTTGAGGCTTTAAACCTGCTAGAGGCTTTAACTGTAAAAACTGTGTAATCACATTCCATTAAATCAGTCTTCCAACATTACCCAAGCGAGTCTAGGCTTGCCCAGTTACATGGAAAGCCACCAAGAACTCCTGCCAAAGATCGTCAGAGTTTCATTATTTTTCCCCGTCACTCTTAGATTCAGCATGCACTAGTAAATTTAACATTCACATCCATGATGAAGAAAGAACTTCTTACCACAGTCATACAAAAATAAATGTAGAAAGGGAGGCAGACCCTTTAGTTATCAGGCTCCTCTCCTGTGGAACCAGCTCCCAGTTTTAGTCCGTGAGGCAGACACCCTGTCTACTTTTAAGGCTAGGATTAAAACTTTCCTTTTTGATAAAGTTTATAGTTAGAGTGGCTTAGTTTATCCTGAGTTATATCTGTAGTTATGCTGCTATAGACTTAGGCTGTTGGAGGACATAATGACCACTTTCGCTCACTCTGCTACATTTTCCTACAATTCTCCAGTTTAGCATTATTTACTGTTATTGCAGCTTTTAACTTTATGTTCTCTCTCTTTTTTTTCTGTCATAGAAGCTACATCTGATCTGGCATTGATTATTTGTGGAACCTCCCTAGAGGGAGGCATTGGCTGAGCTACTGCTGCCAATAACGTAATGTTCTCCTATACAGGTGCTGGTCATAAAATTAGAATATCATAAATTTTTTTATTTATTTCAGTAATTCCATTCAAAAAGTGAAACTCACATACTATATTCATTCATTGCACACAGACTGATATATTTCAAATTTTTATTATTTTAATTTTGATGATTATGACTGACAACTAGAAAATTTCGGAAGAAATTTAGACCGGGCCTGCCTCTTGGTGCGTGCTTCTCGGACCGGAGGTTGCTATTTTTATTGAAATTCATTGTCTATGCTATTTTCTATGCTATTATCAGCTTTCAAAAAATCATTAGTAAGCATGGAAGGGTGATGAAAGAAATTGCCCTTTAGGGTTAATCACAGTTGTGTGGGTGTTGAAACAGCAGTACATGCACAAAATGGCCGCCATGTAGTTGCCTCCTATGAAGATGGTCAAAGGGTTAGGGGTCGGGTCAGGTTTAAGCCATAGAAATGAATGAAAATCAATGGAAGTCAATGCAAAGTCGTCAAAAAGATAGATGGATGTGTGTGTGTGTGCTTGTCTGTGTGTGTTTGGGTGGGTGTGTGTGTGTGTCCCGCTGGAAAAGAGTTAGTGGTAGGGTCATGTTTAAGCCATAGACATGAAGAGAATAAAGGGAATTCCTCACAAAGATAGTAATCCATGCATGTGTTTGTGGGTGTGTGTCTGTGTGTGAGACACAGAGAGGCAGAAAGAAAGACAGAATCACATCCAGACATATACAGTAGGAGATACACAGAGCTATAAATAGAACAGTGAGGAATGAATCAGCCAATCAGCAAAGAGCGTCAGTGTAACTTGACACCTGCTGTTTCTCACTCACGCAGCACCTCTCTCTCTGTCTCCCCTGGTCTAGGCTTTATAACATGGAGGCGCATGCTCCCGAACAACTGGCCATAACTCTGAAACCGTAGGGGCGATCGACGTCATTCTTGGACCGTTTTTATCAGAACGGACAGGGGAACGTGAATATTAACACACTTTTGTTGAAAATATAATAATAAAGGCACAATGCTGGGTGAAAAGAGAGGGAAAATGGAGAAAAAGACAAAAATGCCTGAACATGCTCCCAAACAAAGTCTAATATCTGGGAATCCGTACATGGTATTTGAAATTTTTTTAAACTGTGGGCGACAGCTATCCCTCGTCCCCAATCATGGAGATTTTCATAGCTCTATGTCATTCACAGTATAAAATAGGATGATGGAAAGAAATGGTGTCACTCATGGATTACTGGTCAAACTCTCATTGAAAATACATGGGAGGCCTACAGAATTCCTGTGAGTCTTGGCGATCGAGGGGGTTTTGACAGAAATCTATGAAACCTAGAACAATTTTAAAGTTATTGTGTGAAAGCAGAGGCCCGGCCCTACAAACGGACCGAAAATTGTGACTTTAGAGCGAAATTTGTGGCCGTGAAGGCCAGTTAAAAATCATTTTTCCTGAAAAAAATCCCCTCTTTCTACACTCTAGTAACTGCCATCTCCACTGTTAGAGTGTGATTTTGTCGCAAACTTTGTGTCGCTTGGAGTCAAATTTTAGAGAAACCGTAGAAGTTATCAACAAACCGTTTTCATTTCTGAAGAACCGGCGGATTTTTCTACAAACTGAAAGTCAAACTGTGTTTCTAGGTGAAAGTATGGCGATACAGTAGAGCCTCAAAAACAGTGAATTTTGAAGATTCCTTCGCCCCTGACTCCATTCATTCCTATGGGGATTTTGGGGGGGTGGTTTTTCGTAAATTACGTCGCCATGGTAACTCTAAACGCCAATAAAAATAATAGCACACCTCCCGGGACCGAGCCGGACGTTTTAATGTATATATTGTGGGGGTGCGCGCTGCGATTCGGGCCGCATTAAAGTGGATAGGTTTTGACCAGGTGAATAATAATAGGTGCCTGCCATAGCAATGCATAGGAGAGCAGTGCATTGCGTGAAAACCCCAAATTCAGTATCTCAGAAAATTAGAATATTACTTAAGACCAGTACAAAAATAGGATTTTTAGAAATGTTGGCCAACTGAAAAGTATGAGCATGTACAGCACTCATTACTTAGTTGGGGCTCCTTTTGCCTGGATTACTGCAGCAATACTGCGGTGCATGAAGTCAATCAGTCTGTGGCACTGCTCAGGTGTTATGAGAGCCCAGGTGGCTCTGATGGTGACCTTCAGCTCTTCTGAATTATTGGGTCTGGCGTATTGCATCTTCCACTTCACAATACCGCATAGATTTTCTATGGAGTTAAGGTCTGGCAAGTTTGCTGGCCAATTAAGAGCAGGGATACCGTAGTCCTTAAACCAGGTACTGGTAGCGTTGGCACTGTGTGCAGGTTTCAAGTCCTGTTGGAAAATGAAATCTGCATCTCCATAACGTTGGTCAGCAGCAGGAAGCATGAAGTGCTCTAAAACATCCTGGTAGACGACTGACCTCAAGCAACGTGGATTCTGTGCCTCTGCTCTCTTCCTGCAGACTCTGGGACCTTGATTTCCAAATGAAATGCAACATTTACTTTCATCATAGAACATAACTTTGGACCACTCAGCAGCAGCCCAGTCCTTTTCGTCTTTAGCCCAAGTAATACGCTTGTGACGCTGTCTCTTGTACAGGAGTGGCTTGACACAAGGAATGCGACAAATGAAACCCATGTCTCGCATACATCTGTTTGTGGTGGTTCTGGAAGCACTGACTCCAGCTGCAGTCCACTCTGTAAATCTCCCCCACATTGTTGAATGGGTTTTGTTTCACAATCCGCTCCGGGGTGCGGTTATCCCTATTATTTGTACACTTTTTTTCTACCACATCTTTTCCTTCCCTTCACCTCTCTATTAATGTGCTTGGACTCAGAGCTCTGTGAACAGCCAGTCTCTTTAGTAATGAGCTTTTGTGTCTTGCCCCCTTGTGCAAGGTGTCAATGGTCGTCTTTTGGACAGCTGTCAAGTCAGCAGTCTTCCCCATGATTGTGTAGCCCACAGAACTAGACTGAGAAACCATTTAAAGGCCTTTGCTGGTCTTCTTAGTTAATTAGCTGATTAGAATGTGGCACCAGGTGACTTCAATATTGAACCTTTTCACAATGTTCCAATTTTCTGGTATACTGAATTTGGGGTTTTCATTAGTTGTCAGTTATAATCATCAAAATTAAAAGAAATAAACATTTAAATATATCAGTCTGTGTGCACCTATATATGATACACTTGGCCCTGTCTTTCAGAGTTCAACCTTTTCTCTCTTCTAGGCATAGCTATTGGCTGAGCATCTACTGTGACTAACTAGATGTGCTCCTTTTCATCCTATAGACTTCAAAACGGGCTCAGATCTTATCTACTTTGTTGTGTGTGTCTTACTTTTTACTTTCTTTAACATAGAAAGTACTCCTAGATCAGTGTTTCTGTGTTGTTTTATGTGTCTGTTCTCTCAAACCCACAGTCAGTTGTATCAGATGGCCGCTCATACTGGTTCTGGTTCCGCTTGAAGTTTATTTCTGAGGGGAGTTCTTGGGGCTTGAGACAATATTTGCTGTGACTTAGTGCTATATAAATAAACTGAACTGAACTAAATTTAATAGAATTAAACCATAATCAGAAACACTATCTGCTATAAATGGTTGATCTTTATTCATTCTTTTGCATAACATGAAAATGAGAGACTGTGCGAAGACAACAGCAGGCTACCTCAGTACCTAAGCTGCCAACAGTGGCTAAATAAAGCAGCTCATAAGTAGATTAGATTTGAACAGTGCTTTACAGGTCAAAATGGCTTTGCAGCCTATAGGATTAAGTTGTGGCTGCATGCAGATAAACCTTCAGCCAGGATTGAATTAGATATTTTGTTTAGCGATCAGGTTGGTATTTATATTTATCTAAACAAAAACCAAAATGTTCAACATGCATTTTTAAACCAGTTCATGAAGTCTCTGATATGTTCAACAACATCTGAGCTTCATCTGCCACATCCAGTTCAGGACGGGAAACTGTGAAGCAAACACAAAAGAAGTTTATTCCCCTAAAGTATTTTCACGTTTGACCCAACTGTTGCAGTTTTGTTGGATCAATATCACATAGCACACCAGTTTGATTGAGAAAGCTGAACCCTAACGTATTACCTGGATATCTAAAATTAAGTATTGTTTGATACTATAAAACCATCACATAGCATTTCATTTGTCACAAAAGTAAATGTTAGGCACTGACAGGACATGATTCATTAACTTGATAAGCCTGATTACCGTAATTGTGCCTCATATTTCAAGTTGTTCTCTGTTTCCAACCAGGTAGCGACATAATTGCTTGGATTAGCAACAAAATGAAGACCACAACAGAAGGTAGGAGCTGTGAATGTTGAAATCTGTCTCTTTTCTCACTTTAGCACAGGGTTTTACTATTGAAAAATGAAAGGGTTTCCAGTCCCTGTATGAACAAAGCAAGAGGTGTGTACCCATTCTTGACAAACATTCTAACTTGTTCCCAGTACAAGTTGGACTTCATGAGGGATGCCCCTTGTCCCTAATCCTGTTTGTGGTATTCAGGGACAGGAAGAGGTGGTCGTCTGGTTTTAGGAATCTCAAGGTGTAATTACCTCTAAGTCTGAGGCTGTGTTTCTTGACCGGAAAAGGTTGTACCGATTCCTTCTAGGGTTGGAGTCAGTCTCTGCCTCAAGCATTGGGGCCATAGAATATTAGGGGTATGTCTGGGTTTCCCTATCTGTTACTCCTTAACCCGATCTCAGATAAGTAGAAGACAATGGATAGATTAAAGGATGAAAGGCCAGAGAAAGTGTACTTTTTTTGAAAACTACTACAAAATTAAAAAGGTGTTTATTTAGTCTTTCTACTCGTATAAGTATTAAAATGAAAAAAACAATAAATACATGTTGTTGATGACATTATTGTAACACGTGATTGTTGTTATAATAATGATGATAATGTTGTATTATTTCAGCCCCTGCCTACTATTGATAAAACATTTTTACAGAGCTGCGGAAATGAGTATTGATGTTTATTCTTTTCTATGTCTCCTATTTATCAGAACTGCTAAATTACATTATGTTCTCTGGATGCTGTATAATATTATTCCCAATTTGTTTAACATGGTTTAACAGAGTGGTAGTATCAGCCTGGCTTGGATCTGACCAGGAAGGGACATGTCTCAACTGGTGTCCTTTTCTCTGTCTGAACTTTAAAAGAAAATCATAGACAAATATACAGTTTTGGTGAAGAATATGCACAAAATTCAGTTTTTACATGCTAATGCTGTCCTTGCATTGTTTCACACCAAATATAATATTTAAATGAAGAGGAAAATTAATTCACAGTCTTATAGTTTTCAGATTTTTTCACAAAATTAGACTATAGTAAAACATGACAGTTTATTGAATTACGGTGACTAAATTAATAAACAATTAATATGATATTCATGAATTACCATCTTGTTAACTTTATTTTTGCTTCCCACTATGCACACTCCAGAAGCTCAGGTCTTTGGCACACTGTTAGTGGCTTATGGCTACATCTACCCCCTGCAGAACCATAGGAAGCTGGTGATGTGTAACGACAGCAGCCTTTACCGCTTCCAGGTACAGCCTAATCACTGCTTCTTCACTGCTACCTACTGTTAACAAGAGGTGATTCTTTCACTAAAGCGATTCAGTGAATAATAAAGGGATAGTTCACATTTTTTAAAGTGAGGTTCTATTAAAACAAAGATGTCAACAGAGCTACATCCTGCTGGTAAGATATTAACTGCTTATAACCTTTAAACAGAACCTCTCATACCTGTTGAACTATCTCTTTAAGGCACATGAAATAAATCCTGATCATCCATGTTCACTCATCCTGATCAGCTGTCTGTAGATGTTGTGACTGTGAGTGGAATAATGTATGCTGAGGTTTAATCTCTAATCTTTATAGGCAAATACATAAGTGAGTAACAAGACAAAATTGTTTGACTCATATATTCTAAAACATTTGAAAAAAATCACAATTTTGAAAACTGCATTAATTCCTTAGTGGAAAACACCCCACCACTCCTTACAAAAATCTCAGCCATGCCCTTAAGTGAGATAGAATGTGGACGAATGCTATTATTCTCAAAATTATTGATACCAGTACTAATGCTTAACCTTTTCAGACCCCCTACTTCTGGCCAACACAACAATGGGTTCCAGAGGACTCTGATTATGGTAGGTGTGATATTTTATTGCAGGGTAGAAAAGTAATGATGAAAGTTGTACAGAAAATCATGTCTCTGTTTAGCTTGCATAAACTAAACATTTGGCATTAATTAAAGGGATATTTCAGGATTTGGTTGGTGTAGTCTCCCATGTCGGTGTCAGGCTTTTCCTCTTTTTAATTTGAAGATCTTCTATATTCAGCTCTGTCTGTGTTCGCTGTGTTAAGTGGTCTCTTTCCCTCAGTTCTCCTGCTCAGTCCTCTCTCACAGCTATTCAACATTGTCTTTGTTAGACTTACCTGGTTTCTTCATCATTGAGCACATCTCCTCAGTGCTTAAGATCCCTGGTTTTCATTGTTCTCCACTGGATTCTACTAGCTCCTCTGGTTTTCATGTCATGCTCTTCTTGTTTTTTGCTTCTAAGTTCTCCCTGGTTTTTAGGTATTAAAGACTCACTTCCTGATCCAAACCTCACATCATGACACAGTCTTGTCAGTTTTTTCTGGTGTAAGGTCAGATTTGATGTTCCCCAAATCTAAAAGCTGAATCAAAAACCAAACGCTTCCTATTATTTCAACTTCAGACTCAAGCGTATCATTGTGGTATATGTAAACAACAGTGTATGTAGAACTTTATAGTCAGAGTTATTGTCTGATATAAAAGTAAAGTGCTGTAAAAAGCAAAGATCTTATATCTAAACCCTATTTTATTGATTTTATACATCATTACTATTGTCGTTCTATTCAACAGTTACTCTGACCAGAAATGCTTTATATAGACATGCTTAGTACATGTTTCACCTGGGAGAGTGTTGATGCTCAGCCTTTTATTTTGATTTCCCATGGAACAATCAGCACTGGAGTAAATAACTGTCCATTGCAAAAATGACAATGGTGTAAAGGTTTATAACATAGCATAAACTGCATTGATGATTTTCAGGTTGGAGCTATTTCAAGATGGTAGAAATCTGCATTGGGTTTCGACCCTCTTGGAATAATCCTGAGCTTCAGCCTCAGAGTCCAATTAACTTGGATTTATTTGAAATGAAGATGCCGGGAGAATTAAGACATTGACTCCAAAACCTCTGAAATATCCCTTTAAAGAATGCATTCATTTGCACTAAGTCTGCATCATTTAAAAGTTCAACGAATAAATTCTATTTCTGTAAATGACAAAAGCTTCCCTTTTTACAGTGTATGAAAATAGTCACCAGTCTTATGTTTTCACTTTTTGTCCAGCCATTTACCTGGCAAAGAGGAATATTCGCAAGAAAGGAATGCTTGAACCCTATGAGCAGGTACCTTTGCTGTGTAGGTCAAACAATGCTTGTGATTACAGGACCATCTAGAAGAAGCTATGCTTCAGGGAACATGTTAGTGATGAATAAAATGTGTGTATTAGCATCCTGCCATGTCATCATTACCTCATTAGTTTGAAATGTTTAAAACATCGCCCTTTGTTTTGTTGCTTTATGCAGGATTATTGTGATTTGACAAAAAATGTATCTAGAAACACTAAGTAATGCTTAGGTTCAGTGATTTTTCAGGTTGAAGGAAAATAAACCCCTTCCCCCAATCACATTCTCCTTCCTACAATGACTTAGTGTCTGAAATTGGTGCAGATTTACTGGAGTTCAGTTAAATGAGTTTTAAAGAGGTTAAAATAGATTTATTTGATTTACAGAGAAATTCCTTAATTCTATGAGGAATGCATAATGATTTTACACTCATGTTGGTCCATTCTGGTCCCCGCATTTGTGTTTTAAACAGGCACATTACAACCACCTGCATGAATGGCTGAACCACAAATGGGACTTTATTGTAATGCAAGCTACTGAGCAGTACAAGTAAGTGACCTGGGAACTAAAACAAAGCTTTTTTCATCAGTATATGCTTTAAAAACAGTCACACATAGAAAAACACATCACCCTGTTCTAAATGACTGGACTTCAGACTTGTCATGTCTGTCCAGCTCCCCAGAACGCAAACTGTCTTATAAGCTAATGCATTTAGCCATGTAGGTTTGAAGCTTTAAATATGGCAAACCACTGAACTAAATATTTGTAAAACTGCACAAACGTAGTCTAAGGATGCTGTATGACAATGGAGGTGAAAAATCTTCTTGTGCCATGATGGTAAACAGAACAAAGTTCTGTGAAAAAGGCCCCGAAAAAGAACCCAAAAAGTAGCTGAAACAGCAACATCAGCTGCTCTCTTTGTTTCTTAGATCCTTGTTTGATATCAGGTTAGACCTACGTAGCACTCTGGTTCATGAGTTGCTAACACAAAATGCAACACACATGTTTTATTTCTTTAATCATTAGAATTTCTGACTTAGGATACTTGATTTGTTAGCTTGTTAATAATTATATATGCATACATATATATGTATATACACACAGTATATACATATATATATATATATATATATATATATGTATATATATATTTATATATATATATATATATATATATATATATATATATATATGTATATATGTATTTATATATATATATATATATATATATATATATATATATATATATATATATATATATATATATATATATATATATATATATATATATATATATATATATATATATATATATATATATATATATATATAAATACATATATACATATATATATATATATATATATATATATATATAAATATATATATGTATATATATATTTATATATATATA
Organism: Girardinichthys multiradiatus; assembly: GCF_021462225.1. Taxonomy (NCBI): domain Eukaryota; kingdom Metazoa; phylum Chordata; class Actinopteri; order Cyprinodontiformes; family Goodeidae; genus Girardinichthys; species Girardinichthys multiradiatus. The sequence continues at coordinate 389,997 of NC_061817.1, read as the reverse complement.
TATATATATATATATATATATATATATGTATATATGTATATATATATATGTATATGTATATATGTATAGTCAGTCAGTCAGTCATTTTCTACCGCTTATTCCATAGTGGGTCGCGGGGGAGCTGGTGCCTATCTCCAGCAGTCTATGGGCGAGAGGCAGGGTTCACCCTGGACAGATCGCCAGTCCATCGCAGGGCAACACACAAACAACCAAACACACACTCATTCACACACCTAAGGTCAATTTAGAGAGACCAATTAACCTAACAGGCATGTCTTTGGACTGTATATATATATATATATATATATATATAGGGCTGCACGGTGGCGCAGTTGGTTGGTAGCACTGTTGCCTTGCAGCAAGAAGGTCCTGGGTTCGATTCCCGGCTGGGGGTCTTTCTGCATGGAGTTTGCATGTTCTCCCTGTGCATGCGTGGGTTCTCACCAGGTACTCCGGCTTCCTCCCACAGTCCAAAGACATGCCTGTTAGGTTAATTGGTCTCTCTAAATTGCCCTTAGGTGTATGAATGAGTGTGTGTTTGGTTGTTTGTGTGTTGCCCTGCGATGGACTGGTGACCTGTCCAGGGTGAACCCCGCCTCTCGCCCATAGACTGCTGGAGATAGACACCAGCTCCCCTGCGACCCACTATGGAATAAGCAGTAGAAAATGACTGACTGACTATATATATATACACACAGTATTTATATGTATACACAGTAATGTTGTGAACATATCCATGCTCTGATAAAAGGACAAGCATGGCAAACATCTATCTTCAGATCTTCCATGAATCTGATCATTGTTGTCCTTTTCAATATATATAAAGAAGGAGTAAATACACAGCTTAACAATTCCAAATGAAGATACATGCATGCACCTCATGGTTTTCTGATTGGGTGTTTCATTTCCCCGGAAATCTTCCATGTCTTTTTTGCTTCTTTTGTATTCCAGGGCTGGTAGAGAAAGGAACAAGGCAGACCGAGTGGTCTTCGACTGCCAGGAGAGGGCTTATTGGATTGCGAACAGGCCTCCAGTCAGTTTGTCTCACTCTGTATACATAAAAAAACACCAATTAACCACTACATTACAGCCACTCAATGATTGTTAATTTATAATAGTGCCATCCTGCTGCAGCCCCACACACAACCAAACACACTCCCAGCCTCCTGCACATTCAGCAAAACAAAAATGTATTATATATGTATATATAACTTCTAAAAACCATTAGCCTCTGTAGAGACTTTGCTACAATTGAGTGGATCCTCTTCTACTGCTGTAACATCTTTGAGGCTCAAACTCTATTTAAGATTAAGATTAAGAACAGCATTTGGTCCGATGGAGGGACTTCATCCCATAATGCATCCTGGTGCCACTTTGCAGGTTGGGGTTGATGGATTTTTGTAATGAGTCGTCATAAAGATTAAGACTGGTCTGCAGTTATACAGCCCAATATACCACAGAGCACTCACCATTTCAGGTTTTTCACTTACTTCATTTAAAGTTCTGCAGAGCACAGGTTGGCACACAGTCCCATGTCCCCCACTGCTTGGTGGTTTTTACTTCACCTGTCAGTAGTCACAATGTTATGGGTGATTGGTCAATATAATTTTAGAAGAGATTATCATATATTTACCATGATCGTGTCTTGTGCATGTTCAGCACCGCACTCACAGTGCTTTGGACTGTGGCCCAGAACACCTAATTAATCCTAACATAGAAGAGGTAACAGGTCAGTACACACACACACACAGTCTGTGTTTTTGGAGCAGAAATACAAGGTCCAGAACTGACTGTGAGGAAACATTTTGGCTAAAATCTTCTTTTCTTGTTTGTTTTTTCTTCTTTCAAACAGATCATCTTAATACGATGAGATGAAAGCGTAAATTTAACTGTATCCATGCAGTGTAGTCCAGAGGTCTCAGAGAGCATCCATAAATGTTTTATTTCCATTCACATCTCAGCACAGGCATAGAGGTCCAGAAACTCGTATTTCAGATAATGTTTGATAAGATTAGAAATCAGTCAGTGGCAGAAAAATAAAAAAAAGAATGCTGAAATTTTCTAAAATAAAACAGAATTTCTTTTAAATTCCGATGTTTGGTGACATGGATTAAAAAAACATTGTGCTGTATTTGAAAGCAACATTAATCTTGAACTTTGGGACGTCACTGTGTGTGTATGATATGTTGCTGTGGTGTATGATGTTCTATTAAACTCCTGAAAATATTAAAGCTGTAAAACTTTTATCAACAACTTGATTGTTTCTGCAGAGAATATGATATGATCCTGATTTGGTTAACATCAGAAAAGACAATAGTTTCAGGAAGTTTCTATAGTATAGATGTTGTAATCACCTATTATTGTAAAATTGAGCAGCATGTGTTGTGTTGAGTTTTAGTGCTGTCTGTTTGTGCTTTACTGTAAATGATGTGTCATATATTCCTCCCTTTCATGTTGTCACATTCCAAACACAACTTCAGTGTAGTATTTCATTGGTTTATTATATGATAGACTAACACAAAGTGGAGAATAATTATGAAGGAAAAGGATAATGATACATGTTTATATTTTTGCAAATAAAGTGTAATGTACGTTTGTATTCAATCCCCTGGGTCAATACTTTAGGAACTATAGGACCACTTTTGGCTGCAGTTCCAGCTGCTGATCTAAACCACCCATAGGAGCTCTTGCTGTTAGTTCATGGTTGTTGTCCTGCTGGAAGATGAACCTCCACCCCAGTGCCTTTATCTCCATTCATCTTCCCATCAGCTCCATAATTGGAATTGAAAAGGGAGCATGCCATTAGCATGATGCTACCACCTCCTACATGGTCTGTGAAAAACTGCAAAAGGTACAAAACTTTGTCCTGTTGGCAGATTCTCACACCTGCTACTATCTTCATGATGGACTGAACAGAGCTCTGTGAGATGTTTAAAGTTTAGGATGTTGTTTTAGAACCTAACCCTGCTTTAAACTTCTCCACAACTTTGTCCCTGACCTGTCTGCTATGTTCCTTGGTGATGGTTCCATAATGCTGTTTGTTCTCTAACAAACCTCTGAGACCAGAAACAGAACATCTGCAGTTAGACTCAGATTTAATTACACACAGCTGAGCTCTGTTTATTAATGAGGGGATTTCTGAAGTCAGTCGGTTGTACCAGAATTTAATTTAGAGGTATCAGAGTAAAGTGGGCTGATTACAGTCCACCACATACTTTACAGATTTTTGTTTGTAAAATATTTTCAAAACCATGTTCCATTTTTCTTTCAAGTTGCCACTCTACACCGTTTTGTGTTGGTCTGTCACATAAATCCCATTAAATTACACTGAAGTTGCAGCACAACAAAGGTGAAAAGTTGAATACTTTTAAAGAGCACTGTATTTCAAAACATTCCATAACGATCTTTATCTTTTTTCCTCACAGAAAATCACCTTTGACCAATACAGACGGGTTGTAAGTTACAACATTTAACACATTTAAACACTTAGATTCATTAGTTTGATTTATTTAATGTGTCATCAGAAATCACTGAAATAGTTCCTTACGTAGCAGCTGATGATTTGATACTGACAGCAGTTTAATGTTTTAAAACAATACCTCAGTTTTGATTTCTCATAAGTAATAACATTTTGTGTTCATGTGTTTTAGAAAATTTTCTACCAGCAAGCCATCATGAGATCAAAGGTCAAATCTAGTGTTTCACTTGGAGCGTAAGTTCTTTCTGTGTTGTTTTATTGGAAACTTGATAGAACATAAAACATTCTGTGTTTTGCGGCAAACACATACCAGCAATGAATCATTCCATAATTGCAAACAAGTGATCTCTTAATCCAAGCTTTAACTTAAAGATAATGTTTGGGAGCTGTCACCGAACACTGAACCAAGTTTCTAGAGCAATTACTATAACTACTAAGATAAAGAAGCCTACTAAGATCCCAGGAAGCAACTTAAGGGAATCACAAGTTTCTTAGTTTCCTGAAAGGTTGGCACTTCCTTAACACAGCTGTGATCTGAAGTTTACAAGGTGCAGTCATGGAGATCTCTAAAACCTAGGAGCACTGCACTAACTATCAAGCAGGTACACCATTGCTTTGCTTTGTCTGCCAGTGGTCCTGGTGCATCTCAAAAAGTTGATGGTATCATAACGAAGAAAGACCACCCTTTATCTTAAATTCCTCATCTTCACCTCAGATCAAGTAATAGATAGTCGAAACATGGACATATTGTAATGTTCCAATAGGACAATGATTCTAAGCAATTCCGAGACTTAGAAGATTGAAATATAATTATTAAATGTTCAGGTGGTAATTCAGGCCTTGAGAATAAACAGTACAGGTTTGGAATCTAACCTACAACGATGCAGGGATAGAAGTGACCTGCATGAGAAACAAAAATGACCTGTGAACATCCCTGGAGCACATGCAGATGAAATACTGGTTAACTCTTTTAAGGTATCCATAAGTATGTACAATGTAGCTGTTCAGGTTCTGTCATAATAAAAACACAAATTTCTATGTATTTTCTTAGTCAACAGCAAATGACAAAGAGGATCACCTAAAAGTAACTTTGTAAATTAAAGCTTTGCAGCATCATTATTCAGTTTTGATTTTTCTTTATAAAATATAACAACTGAGCACTAAAACATCAAAGAGATCAGTACACTAGTTTAGACAATTTTGATTGGCCTGCAGACAGTTAGTTTCATGAGAAATGCACATTCGTTCTAGGTTTGTTCCTGCAAAGAAAATAGAAACTCTGCCCACTTGTTCAGCTTTAAAGTGTTACATTTCAAAACATTACAAAAAATCTCAACAAATAACACAGAATGATTTATTGAGGCACCAAATGTTCATTAAATTCTTTGCATTAAAAACCAGATATTAGCAGGTGTTTATGGATTTTTGTATGTAAAATGGCTTGTGTTTCTGTAGCGGTGAAGGTCTAACAGGACTACCTTTTTGCAGGTTGGTCAAGTACATCACATCGTACAAAAACCATGATGCTTTCCTGGCTCCTTGTTTACCCAGCAATCCTTGGGAAACAGACCACGATGCATACTGGACTCTTAACATGAGAAGGTAAACACCACACCTTATTTCTGTGTCATTTCATAACGTTTTTAGATGTTCTGTCTTTATAAAGACACCTATCTAAATGTAGTTGCAGTTATACAAAACTTGAAGATTCTACGCTTCTGCAGAACATTATGGACAGCTCTGACATCCTAGAATCACTAACATCATTATGTTTTTACCAAATTGAAATATTTTATTGAATCATTATTCCTCTTAGCTTTTTCACCAGTCTAGTTCAAAGGATGTAGGTATAAGATGGTATATTCTGCCACATACAGTGCAACATACTTGCTGTACTCAAAGCCGTGTAATCACAAGCCTGACTGTTTGTTCTCAGGGTCGAAGTTCCTACTAAGATGCGAGTGGAGCGCTGGTCCTTCAGCTTTTTTGAGCTGCTGACTGACCTGCGAGGCCGAGATGATTTTAAGATCTTCCTGAAGAAGGAGTTCAGTGGTTTGTTACTACAGCTTTTAATGCAATGATTCAATCTTCTTCAGCTGTGCTGATGAATATTTGCATGAGTATTCACATTATTCTCTCAACCGTTGTTTATTTTTGCTGTTAAGACGTTCTTCTACTGGACACTAAAGAGAGCTGTCATCAAGAGGAACTGTGATAGTTTTTAGTCTTTTGCAAGTAATTAAAAAAACTAACCTGACTGTGAGGATGGTGATGTGCAGGTTTAGTTTCCATCTCACTCTGTTTTGTGTTCAGTTTAAATTGACACTTCCAGGCCCTCACATAGCAGCTGTATTAATACTGAGAGTAGGTTACATTAAGATGGAGTCCATTTACTAATTTGGTCACTTCTGTGGGCAATTGTTTGCACGGGGTTTGATTTAGGGATATCATAATAAAGAGAAACACAATTGCAAATGTCTACCACATTTTTTAGATTTAAACAAATGATAAAACCATGTTATAAGTGACTTTGTGTTGATCCATCATATTGAATCCAAACAATGTGAGAAAAGTTCAGGGGATGTATGTGTGAACATGTAACCAGGTGCAACTTTAGTGGCAGATGTTGGCTGTAAAGGATTTTTCCACACTGGTGTGGGATGCTTAACGAATTTCTGTTGGTGCTTAGAAGATCTAGATAAGTCACAATCCCAGCAGGAGAGTTGTTTAAATCCAACAACACCTGACAGACCTTTTCAAAGCCCAACTGCAGTCTCTACTGAGATCCTAAACCCTTGAAAAAGGTAGCAGATGAAGGCACAGATGTGGGGCCTGATTGTGGGTTTGTTCTGTACTCCAGGTGAGAACCTAGCCTTCTGGGAAGCAGCTGAGGAACTGAAGTGGGGCACTGCCTCTTCCATGACAGCAAAGGCTGAGACTATCTTCAAGTAAGCGCAAAAACAGACTATATATCTCCATGTAATGTTATACACCTGATTTCATTTGCCTGGCATGATTTAATGTTAAAAAAAGAAGGCAGGTGATTAATTTGCTTTTCTCATAAAATCTACAGCGTCTTAAATGTATCCAACGCCGAACTGAAGGTGTCAGACCAATGCTAAAAATTCTCGCATTGGATCGCTCAAGGTGGCAACATGTTGGAGCAGCTCTGTGACATTAATTCTGATTTGTTGTCTTTAAAGACTTTTATTCCTCCTATTTTTGGTTGAGGCATTACTTTGATAGGCAATCATTCCCTCTAGTTTTGGAGAGAAAGGAGGAAGTTTAACCATCTCTTTAATCGATTACTTTAATTGATTACAGACAAGATGAGATCTTTGGCAAACAAACTGGATGAACTTCAAGTCCCTGCCAGAGTACTGACAATGCAGTATCGTGTGTTTCACGGAGACGTGACCGCAGGATCATATTCCTGTCTCTCTGCCAGTCTTTCTGACCATTCAACCAGACTGACATTTGAAAAAGATTGGCAAAAACAGATGGTGTAATCCAGGATATGTTACTGTGAAGAGTCATCACTGCAGCCAGGATATTAAACTGTTGGCAGTAATTTTTTATCCATATTATTTACCAAGAGAAAGGTTTGTGTGAGGCTATTCTCAGTGGGCTCCTGCTGCTGCTCCAAAGCTCCTCAGAGTTTGGAGTGGAGGCCAGAGGTGTGCATGCTTTCTCGACATTAGGGCAAATCTTGAGCAACTGGCTCCCATTGTACAACCCCAATTCCAATGAAGTTGGATTGTTGTGAAAAACGTAAATAAAAACAGAATACAATGATTTGCAAATCCTGTTTAATCTACATGCAATTTAATCCACTACAAAGACAAGATATTTAATGTTCGATAAACTTTTAATTTTAGGTTAATTGGAAACAGGCGAGTGTCATGATTGGGTATAAAAGGAGCATCCCCAAAGGCTCAGTCATTCACAAGCAAGGATGGGGCGATGTTCGTTACTTTGTGAACAACTGGGTGAGCAGTAGTCCAACAGTTTAAGTACTTTTCTCAATGTACAATTTAGGGATTTCATAATCTACAGTCCATAATATCATAAAAAGAATCAGAAAATCTGCAAAAACCTCTGCATGAAAGCAGCAAAGCCAGAAACCATCATTGAATACCCGTGACCTTCGACCCCTCAGAAGGCACTGCATTGAAAACCAACATCATTCTGTAACAGATATCGCGTGGGCTGAGATGGACTGATGGAAAGTGGAAAAGGAAAGGGGAAAAGTGTGCTGTGGTCTGGCAAGTCCACATTTCAAATTATTTTTGGAAATCATGGTCATCATGTCCTCCGGGCAAAAGAGGAAAATAACTATCAGAGGTGGACATGAAGCTGAGTACAGGGAGGTGGTGAACCGCTATGTGGCATGGTGTAGAAACAATTATCTCATCTTGAACATGAATAAAACAAAGGAAATGATTGTGGATTTTAGGAGAAACTGGAATAGGTCAAACACTATTTTCATTATGGGAGAAGAGGTGGTGAAGGAGTATAAGTAAGTACCTCAGTGTTCACCTGGACAACAGACTAGAGTGGAGATGCAACTGTGAAGACGTCTACAAGAAGGGACAGAGCAGACTGTACTTCTTGAGGAAGCTTAGGTCCTTTGGTGTTTGATCAAAGAGTGCATGGAAGCTGTGGCAGAAACAGAAGGACAACAAGTTAAGGAAAAGGTTAAGCAAATTGCCATGCCTGCCACAAGCACAAGGAGAGCAAAACTTTTCTATCAAGATTTACAGACCAAGCTCAACTGTGTCATTCAAAGTGTGTTTAATATTGGTACTTGAAGTGGATTGCTCTTTTCTGTTCAGCAGATGATTTCATGGGCATATGAATAATTGATCAGTAGTTAAAAAACAAAAACTCCACTGTTAATTTAAATGTTAAATAAATATTTAAGAAAATATTTTTGTCAGTTGATTCAAAATGTTCAGACCCCAAAGTGTTTTGATAATGGAAGTAGTGGACCTCCTGCTGGTTTTTGTTGGGGAGCCCTGTTCTAAGTATTTATTAGACTTGGTCTCATCATCATGCATCATGTGTTAAAACCAACAGGACCTTTCTGGCTCCGGGTGCCCCCCGCTGGATCAACATTGATGGCAGGACAATGGGCCTGACAGTGAAAGGCTTGGAGCATCCTCACCGCTATGTGCTGGAGGCAGCTCAGACACACGTCTTTATGCTCATGAAAAAGGTGAGTTTTTTTCAAGATATCTTACCAGTTCTAACTGAAATTCAGGCATCTGGGTGGTACCATTCAGGCATCCATGACCAATACAAGGATGTGAAGACAATAATATTAATATTGAGTATATGGAAAATACAGTGGAGGGATGATATCTTCTGTGCCAAATCAGAAGCTTCAAATCAGTGCACTGACATGCAGATTGTGCTAGGCATTATATTTTTATTTTACAGGACACATTCTTCCGTTACCTCAAGTCACCAACTTACAAGGAGACCCAGAAGAAGGCACTGAACCCTGAGGCCCATAACTTCAGGTTTGTATGATTTCAGTAAGGTAAAATTGTAAGAGCTAAATCCTAATAGGGTTATAGTAGATATCACATGTTTAAATACAAATCCATCTCTGTGACAGAGCATTACCATTTAGGCTACTTTGAGAATCACTTGTTGGTGCAAAAACCATTTTTTCTGTATAACTGTGGTATCACTAGTGTCTTTTTGGCAGACAGATTGCTGGTAGCAAAGTTCACAAAAATCTGATTCCAAGTTTGTTCTTTACCAAGGTGCTTGTTCTGTGTCATTCCAACCCTGGTTCATCTGTTATTGCAGCAGCAAAACGTCTCACTGAAAATATAAATGTCACTGAAGCATTTCTCACTTTCTTTTTTAACTTGATCAGAGATCAAGTTGACTTCCTGACTTCCTGTTTCTTGGGTATACATATGGCTTGATACAAGGGTCTATTTCTCTTGGGGGCTACAAATTTGAAATTATTTCTAATATGCAGTTTTAGTTTGTTAGTTTAAAACATGTGACAATTAACATAAACTTTGGAAATTTGCCCAACTGCAGGGAATGATTAGATCATTTTGGGATCAATGGGGATGCAGTTGCTCTACTTGCACCATGATTCAGGCACCAACAGACAGAACAATAAATACAATAAAACTGGAACTGTGACAAACAAGGCAGGACAAGGATCCATATCTATATTGACATCATGCAGGGTGAGCAGGATGAAAAGGGAGGTAAACCGGGCGCGGCACTGGTTGTGTAGGGGTTAAGCATGCGAACCATATATAGAGGCTACAGTCCGAATGTATTCCCCCTCTCTCTGCCCCTATTTCCTGTCTGCCGACTGTAGGAAAAATAGAAAAAATAAAGGCCTATAGTGCTGTAAAAAAAGAAAAAAAAGAAAAGGGAGGTAAACGAATCTCTGCAACAAACCGTTCAATACTATCTACATGCAAACCCATCTGATTGTGGTGTCAGGGGAAAGTCTTTTATGTCCTACCATCACAAACATAAATGTATGTAGTTACCTAATCTCACTGGAACAGAGTGCTTCGCCCATTGTTGAATACGGTGGAGGATCTGTGATGCTAATGGCCTTTTTTCCCCATTGTACCTGGGAACCTTATTATAGTGCATGCCATTATGGACACCATTTCAATCAAAAATCATGTGGACTCTACCATAGATGACCCTGCTGGTGATCACTGTGTCTTTCAGCAGAACAATGATCTAAAATATATGGCCTAATCAACTCAGACACGGTTCACCAGACACACCTCATCCTTCTTCCATGACTATTTCAGTCCCCAGACCTAAATGCTCCAGAAAAGCTGCAGAGTGAGTTGTACAGAAAAGAGCATCGAGACAACTATGGACTCTGGATGATGTGGAAAGACTGTTCAAAGAGGAATGGCTAAAGATCCCTCTGTAGAAGAGGAAGTGCTGCCCTACTGGCAAAAGGAAGTTTTTTCCCACTGAAAAAATGTGCTCAAATTAAGGCTGGACTCACATTTTTTAACCAGATTATTATTACAGCAATACAAGGATGATTTTATTATATTATTATTGCATTTTATTTTATATTTTTACTGTACGTTTTTCATATCCCTACTGGTGTGGACAGCTATATAGGACTTTGACATATTTATAGTACCAGAACTAGAATTCAGAAACACTGACAAAAAAAACTGAACCAAAGTCCAAAGGAAAGACATTCCATGTTTCTGGAGAACTTATCAAGACTACTTAAAAAAACATTAAGTTCTTACCTGACTGCCCACTAGCCTAAGGTTATATTCCTCTAACTCTGTTTTATGCACTTTGATTTGCCCATGTTGGCGTTCCAACCCCAGTTCAGCACAGCTAGAGGAAAATGCTCGGAACCGGAGCGCAGGCATTCATCCTATCATCCTGTGGCAGCAAGAAGAGGAGGAGAAGGCCAAGGCTGCTGCTGCAGCTGCTCCAGTTGATGTCAAGGCTGTGATGAGCAAAATAGACAGAAAGAAGTAGAGATATTAGAAGTGTGTGTTGATTTCTGCATCTAATGTTAAAGATGATGCTTGGTTTATCAGTTATGGCTTAGCAAATATTACACATTCACATACTGACAATGTTGAGCCTAAAGTATAAAGCTCAAAGCAGAAAGTCATATGGAAGGAGAGAGTTTGGAAGCGACTGTATTAAATGTTCATGTTTCATGTTTGTGCTAAAATGCCATTTGTCTATGTTCAGAACTTCTTCATGCAGTACACTATAAAGACTAAATGAAACAATTAATAACACATTGTGTAATGTTACAGCCACAGACCTAGCTGCATTTCCTGTCATAGAATAAAACATGATTGTGAAGGGGGGTGAGATGTGTAGCTTTTTATTAATAAAAGTCTATACAAATGTGATATGCATCCCCCAGGTCAGTACCCTGTAGAACCACCTTTAGCTGCAGGTCTTTTGGGCTTTATGTGTTCCAGCTTTGAACATCCCCAGACTGATATTTTTGCTCATTCTTCTTTATAAAACAGCTCAACCTCAGTCAGATTGGATGGAGAACATCTGTGAACATCAGTTTTCCATCCTTGCCACAGTTTCCTAATTAGATTTAAGTCTGGACTTAAATCACAGCACATGAATATACTTTTCAGTTCAATTCACTTTATCTACATAGCCCCAATTAACAACAAATGCCATCTCAAGCCATTTCACTGGACAAGACCCAATTTCTTTACAGAACTACATAATCAAGTCAACACAACAGATTCAAATTCAATCCCATCCATTCTAATTGGATACTATACCCTTTATCCTATATAATAGAATGCATTCAAATTCAGCATATAGTGCCTATTTGTAAAATGTTGTCCATCTAAGGAAGCCCAACCAGTTGCATCAAAACACTGATTCACATACTGCTCATGAGCAAGCATGTGTTGGCGGGGGAGAGGAATGACTCCCTTTTAACAGGAAAAACATCTAGCAGAACCCTTGTCTGTATGAGTGGCCATCTGCCAAATCTTTTAGGTGTTCATTCATGTCTTGTTAGGTCTGCAGTTGGTCCATCCTCTCTTTATGTTCAGATGATAGATTGAACAGAGCTCTGGGAGATGTTCAAAGCTTGGGATATTGTTTTAGAACCTAACTCTTCTCTTCACAATGTTCTCCCTGACCTGTCTGCTGTGTTCCTTGGTCTTCATGGTGCTGTTTGCTCTCAAATGTTCTCTAAAGACAGAACCTCTGAGGCCAGAAACAGAACATCTCTAATAAATTTAGCCCACAGCTGGGCTCTACTTACTGATTAGGTGACTTCTGAAGACGGTTTGTTTGACTGGAAACTATTTAGGGGTATCCGAGTAATGGGAATATAGCAAAGAAAACCATCACTTTCCTTCCAGCTCCCAGTTATACTTGTGTTGATGTGTCATATCAAACCCAAATAAAGCAGATTGACGTTTGAGGCTGTGAAGTGACAAAATGTGGGAAAGTTCATGGGTATCAAATACTTTTGCAAGTCGGTGTATGAGAAAACTAAACAACTAAGACATTTCAGGTTACAAATGTATAACACTCCTCATTGTGATTTTAAATGAGGTGATTTAATCATTAGTGAAGCTTGTTACTGACTTTCACTCATTATTGTACTCTTGTATTGCATAACTAATATGTATAACAGCATGTTAGTGCATGAAGAAACCTGACCTGTTAATAATCTTGTTTAGTATATAAATCTGGAGAATCCTGAAAATGAAATAAATTGGAAAATAAGCACAACAGGGTCCGTATTCACAAAGACCCCTATGACTAAAAGTAGCTCCTAGTGACGTCATTCTAAGAAAAATCTTGAAATTTCTCCAATTCTGAGATTTTTCTTAGAATTTTCCCTTGGTAAGATAAAAGTTATTCACAAAGCATCTTAGGCCTTAAGAGAGCTCCTAAAGTGAACATGTTAAGAATAGCAAGGAGGACTTTTAGTGAGTCTAAGAGCGTCTTAAGCAGAGAAGATGGTAGAAAGACGGAGAGTTATTCTTCGAACAATTAATAACTAAATTGATAAAACACTACCGGCTCAATCACGCAGGGATCCACCCCCTTAATAGTCGCGTAAATTAGAACATAAACTTCTATAACAATCATACAATTATTAAGATAGACATAAGATAAACCTTATCATCCTCCTAGGGGGAAATTAAATGGTTTCAGCAGCAGGACAGGTTAAAGGTGAACCTCTAGTAAGGTTATATTAGGGAGAATAAATAATAGAAACAATAATAAATAAAGATGAATAAAAAGTAAACAAAATTACAAACAATATAGAACAGAATTATTTAAATATTTACAGACTAAAATGCTTTCAAAAGATACATTTGGCAAAAATTGTAAAACTCAAAAAAAAATATTTCTATAAATACAAACTAGACAAGATGAAGTACAATAATCTAAGTACTATATACATGGAAAAAAGATGTAAATGAGGTGACTAAGTATTTGCTGTATTGTACATGATGATGTCAGCAGCATCAGCCTAAATGATCATCTCCAACGCTCCCCGTCTGTGGAGAAGTTCTGCGGTGTTCTGCTATCTCCTCTCTAGCTTCTGATTGCAGCAGGTACCAGAGCTGCTCACATTCCAGGCCGCTGCTGAAAGCAGAGGGAACAAAGCATTGATCTGCTGGGAGTGTCTGTTTGTTCCCACCGTGACCACAGGACCAAATCTACCTTTCAACACTCCTCTCTTCCCCTCCACCAGCAGGCTCTGCTCCTCTGTTCAGTTCGGTTTACTCCACCTTTTTTCCTCTGTTTTGTTTTGGTCATTTTACCAAACTAAACCTCATTAAACAAGAAGATCACAGGAAAATGTTGAGCTTTAATATTATTATGAAAGTAATTATTCTTTGTAACAAGAATTCTGCTCTCAGGGTCTCATTATCTCATCATGATAAAGTATATGCCGTCCCACAGCAGGTTAAAGGTGAACCTCTAGTAAGGTTATATTAGGGAGAATAAATAATAGAAACAATAATAAATAAAGATGAATAAAACGTAAACAAAATTACAAACAATATAGAACAGAATTATTTAAATATTTACAGACTAAAATGCTTTCAAAAAATTAATTTGGAAAAAATTTGGAAAACTCAAAAAAATATATATACATAAATATAAACTCTAGACAAGATGAAGTGCAATAATCTAAGCACTATATACAGTACAGACCAAAAGTTTGGACACACCTTCTCATTAACACACACATACAGGGTTGAATGATTGTTTCGGGGGGTGTGTACCCAGTTGCAGGTGGTCCACTACCCAGTGCCTTGGGGGTTAACTGATCTAAATGAGTGAGGTGCCTTAAAATGACACCTCATCAGCGGGGTTGTTACGAATAGGTGAAAGTAGTTTTAAATTCTTGGAGAGGCATTGGGGGCATATATACATGCAAATAAATATATATATATATATATATATATATATATATTGTGTGTGTGTGTGTTAATTGTTATTGTCATCTGTGGACCCCTTGAGGTCTCTCTCTCTCAACAAAGTCCAAACTCAAACTAATTAAAACGTATCAATATTTTACTTTACTGTAGGCTGTCTGTATAAGGCAGAAATTAGAATCCCTATCTCAATTGTTAAAGAACTGCCATGTATGAAACAATGATAAACCATTTTCTGGAGCATAACTTTTCATCTTCAGTTTCTGTCTTTTCTTTTGAACAAATAAGTTATTGTTCTCTGCATTGTGGTCAAGTTTGGATTTCTTTTAAATAAAATATTTGACAGTTTGGTTGTTTTCGCGGTTTTTATTTAAAAGTTTGTAGCTGGTCAGTGATTTATTGTTTGCCCTGTCCTAATGCAAGCGGCGGTTTTTTATGTCTGTGCACCACCTGTGTAAAATCTCCCAGTCCATTAAATCGAACACACCGATCTCCTTGGCAACCGCTCTGGGTTGAAGGTAAGCGCACATGTGCTCTCGTGTAGTGTGTGAAATTGGTCGTAAGCGGTGTTTTCGAGCTGTACTGTGTTGTTGTAATTCAGGAAAATAACTTGAAACTTAACTAGTTTCTCTCCCTTTGCTTTTAACTGGGGTATTTAGCAGCGAGCAGACAGACATTAAATGTAGCGGTGCTCGTTTTAGACGCTGGCCATTCACAACAGCCTCGAGTTCCGAGGGGAGAGAAGCAAAGCAAGAGCATTGAGGCTCCAGCATAGCAGAACAGTTCAGAAACTATTTGGAATGAGGGGAAAAAAGCTATATTTATAAATAGATTAAGTCGTGTTTTAGACTGCCTGTTGATAGCGGATCTGATCTTTGTGTGCTCGTGAATTTTTGCAGCCGTGACTGGTTCTGGATGACGGCTTCATAGCAGACAGCTGTTTAGTGTTTTACAGCTAACTTCAGCCTAGATATTCTGCTCAGCCTCAGCCTGTTCCTAGGTACACATGCTGCAGGCTACCATTCTAAAATGAAATGAATACAAATACGTGAATAAATCATAGAAATAAACAGTGGGTAAAAAAAAAAAAAGGCAAAACAAAAAAACTTTATATTTCTAAAGTTGTTTATAGAAAAATAATAACACAACACACATTTCTTTCCCTGTATTTAACCAGATTATAACCAACCAAAAACAGAATAGGCCTACTTAATGTACAAGTGAGGGAATAAATATGTAGATGAAAAGATGTCTGTACTGTAGTATTGTATTTGCACTTTGAGAGACATGTATGAGTAAAGCTAAAGAGCGCCTGGATAATTATTTAGGACTGTGACACGCAGAAGGAACTGCAGGTGCATGCCTTTTTGCGCTGTCTTGCTTTGATTGAAAATTTGTAACATGATAATTCCAGTAATGAGATATGGGAATTGGTCATTATATTAGTAAAAATGTAAAAAATAGTTGTGTTATTGAACATCAGATAGTTGTATTGATCATTTTATTAGGACCTTTTCTGAGTTGTATAAAAAACAAAATAATGCGATAGAGAATTTCTATTTTAGGGTTCTTATTCATGCCAACTCATAGATTAAGAATCTTTCTAGTAATTGTTCATAGAAAAATAACAGCAAACACGGAATACAAGATTAATTTTTCTGTATTTAATAACATTACAACCACCAAATGTCCACAGATAGCGTTTCTGCAGACTAGCTCCCGTGCGAGTGCCATCTGGTGGAGAACAATAGTATTACAGCTACAACTCGGATTTCAAAATTGCATGACGATCTTCACTTGTTTCAGACAGTTATTGTGTATTTTTTCTCTTCTTTTGACTTTAAAGACATTAAAAGTAATATTGAGATAATTACAGAAGCAAACACTGACACTGAGTGCTGCAGAATATATTACATTTATCAGAAAGAAACATCAGATCTCATTTCAGCACAGTTGATCTGTTAAGAATTAGTGGGGTCTGCAGTTCTACTTCTCTTATTGGATGGCTGGAGTTTAAATTTACTGGCTAAGAAGAGTGTGGGCAGGGCATTGCTTAATTTGAGAAAACGCCGTTTTTTACGGCGTTCTGTGACACTTTTTACGCCGTAAAAAACGGCGTTTTCTCGGGACATTGAACGCCATCGCGCGTAAAAAGCGGCGTTCAGGGACCAGAAAAACGCCGATTTTACGGCGTTTTGAGGTGCTCTTTAGACGCAATAAAAAACGGCGTTTTGATGGGTTTTCGGCGTATTTTACGGCGTTCTGACTTATAAAACGGCGTTTTTTGCGCGACCTTTTAACCAGACGCGTGGTAAAGTGGCTTTTGTGGCACAGTTGACTTGCCATACTCACGTGGCAAAAAAGGCGCGTGCTTGTTCAACGCTCGTAACCAGCGCGTCGTGCTTGCGCCGCAGAAGATCTACGGACACCGTGAAAGGTCAAACAACGTGTTTCGGCGAAGCTGTGCCACTTTTTTGATAGATAGATAGATAGATAGATAGACAGACAGACAGACAGACAGACAGACAGACAGACAGACAGACAGACAGACAGACAGATACCGTTTCCCCTGTATTAAACAGGGGAAACGGTATCTGATGGGTCTCCACACCCCGTCAGATACCGTTCTTCCTGTACTATAGATGGGGAAACTCGCATCTGACGCCTCAGCTCCTGTTCCTAGTCTGCAGGGGTTCAGTGAGGAACTGGTCCTCGTTTTGGCTTCTGAACCCAGAGATGAGGGGTTCGAGGAGGAAACGCCATCAAACCCTGTTCATGAGGGGTTCAAGGAACAGTTTGTCCTAGTTTTGGCCTTTGAACCCAGAGACGAGGGTTCGCCTGGCTCTGCTTCAGCCTCCGAGGGTTTGCCAGGCTCCACGCCTCCGGAGTTCCACAGAGTTTCTGGGGGGTCCTCTACTCTGCTTGGTCGCCCGCTAGAACTCTGTGCCTGCTGGGGACGACCTCCTGGTCGCCCACCTGAACTTTGTTTTTGTTTTTCTCTGATCATGTCTTGTTCACAGATCATGTCTTGTTTTCTGCTCATGCCATGCCTGTCTTGCCTGCCCATTTGCACTTACCATCACGCTGCCTGCTCGTCTGCATTCTGGGGTCCTATATCAAGTAAGCCCTAACAGAACAGTTGTTTGCACCCTATGCTCCAAATTTCTGGGCAACCTTAAGAGAACAATACCCTGTTAACACTGGTCGTATTATTCATTATTGCAGAATCAGACAGCCAGGAGAAACAGGGAAGAATTACGTGGCCAGGTTGTTAAAAACCTGGGAGGAACAAGTTGGCCAGGTCCCACTATCAGATCCCATGCAGAAACTGTTCAAACAAGCTATGATCTCAGGCCAGCCACCACCTGTAAAAGAGGAAATGGAAAAATTAGTAGGAGGTCAGGTTTTTGCGATTAGATTTGTGGATGGAGACCTTGGTTCACCATCTTGACAGATATGATGAGACAAAACAGAAAACAGAGGAAGAGACAGAGAAACTAAAAGCACAAGTCATGAAAGAACAGCTCAGAGAATTTAGGGACAAAATCAATGAAAAAAAGAAAGAGGACAAACAACAAGTTGCTACGCAACTGGTTGTAGCTGAACAACGAGCCCAAGCCCCACCCATTGAATATTGTGACAGTGACCCCTACCAGATGTATCAGAGCCCCTACACTTATTCTCCTTACAGGAAAACGATACAGTTCATATGTTGGAACTGTGGCCAGCCAGGCCATATGTCCAAATATTGCCTACAGCAGCACAAACCCCAAAAAAGAAGGGAATACAACAGGGGAGGAGCCAGGAAAAACTACATGTCTTCTCAAACTGACTGGAGGCAATTCCCACCCTATCCTCTGGATCAGGGAAAAAATCAGCAGACAGCGGGACCGCATTCTGCTCTACATCAAAATAAACTTCCACAGCATTAGGGGGGCCGGGACTCCATTCCTGGGGAAAAAACGGAAGAATTTCCTGCACCAATTATTGGTATCGTTGTAGGCGATCGACTGACGTCGGTGATGATTGATACAGGGGCTAGATATTCTTCTCTAAATTTTGACCTCCCACTTTCTCCAAAATACACCTAAGTAATAGGATTCTCGGGCGAAATCCAAAGATGCTATTTTTCTCAGCCAGTTCATTGTGAAATAATGTTGGACAGTCCATATATCAAATTTCTTATTCAAAAGCAGTGTCCCATCAATCTTTTAGCTAGAGATTTGATTACAGCCCTGAGAGCCACAGTAATCTGTTCACACAATTACACAGACATATTTCCTGATGGAAAAATTGTAAGGTCCTATCTAAATTCTAGCAGTCAAATGTCACAACTTTCTGTTGAAAAATGCCGATAACGCCTATGTTTGGCGGGGCAGGACACTCCACCCCACGGAGAGTGACCTTACTGAGATTGTGAATAGATGGGAAATTTGGATCTCTAATCTGAGATCATACCAATCTCCAGTTGACCCACCTCATGTAACACTAAACTATCTGAGAGAGCCTGAACAAACAGCTGATATAGACACATGAGGAACAGTGGAAACTAACAGCAAAACTACTCAGAGATAGATATGGTTGCGATGACCCACAACCTTGGATTAACTGGAAATACATCTACATAGGAACAGAGGGTGTGGCTGCCCACGTTTTGTTAACTGAAGAACTCCCAACTGTTGTACAGATTGGACACTGTCATGCTACCCCATCTCACCCTAAAAATAGCCAAAGGAGGACAGGCTAAAAACTTGGGTCCAATGTTTAAAAGAGCAGCAGAGACCAGGGATTGGCTGGACGTCCAGGGAACAAAATTGATGAAAAACGGCCCAAAAACAAACATCTACAGATTAGAATATGAGGGAACTTTGGATGTAATCTTAGAAAGGGTTACGCATCACAGAACACATGGCAGAGAGAACACAGACTCTGACTTGGCACTAAGATTGTTGAATGATGTCCCTGACAGTGTTTGGTCGCAGGGTCCATTTGACGTTGGGATTTGCAAACAAATCCAGCCTCTCTTGCTACAAATGAAAACATATGATGTCATCTACCAGCCTCAGTATCCCCTCTCAACAGAAAAAACAGAAGGAATAAGAGGAACTATTTCTGGGTTAGTACAAAGTGGAGTATTACAACCTTGCGCTTCTCCTTATAACACGTCCATCACACCTTTTGCAAAATCCAGAGGGACAAATTTCAGACTGGTTCACGACCTCAGGAGAATAAATCTAAACTTAAAAAGGGCTTCAAATTCTGACACCACAAATCCTTATACCATGTTGTCTAATCAGGGACACAATTTTAAGTGGTTTACTGTTATGGATCTGTCAAATGCATTTTTCTGTATTCCTATACAACCAGAATGCCAACAATTGTTTGCATTTACCTTTGAGGGAAAACAGTACACCTACACAAGATTGCAACAAGGGCTAAATGACAGCCCCTCGCTGTTCAACAATGTTCTACAAAACCTATTAAGGTCTTTTTGCAGCGAGCATTTAAACAATTGCTGTGACCTTCAATATGTCAACGACATATTGATAGCTGGTGAAACAGAACAAACAGTTGTAGGTTTGACAAAAGAATTACTTTGCTGGCTGAATGAACAAGGTTTCAAAGTTTCCAGGGAAAAACTGCAGCTTTGCAGGCCAATGGTGAGCTTTCTAGGAAGAATCATAACACCACAGGGGCTGGGAATAACAGAGTCCCAAAAAACAAACATTTTAAATCACTCGAAACCCACAACAGTGAAACAGTTGATGTCTTTTTAGGCATGACAAATTATAACAAGAATTATGTACCAGATTACACAGCCATTGCTGCCCTCTTGAGAAAACGTATCACCACTGCAGGGAGCGCTCACCTCCATGCTCCAATAACATGGAACACAGAAGCTGAAAAAGCATTCGTGTTACTGAAACAACTTTTGAATGAAGCCACTGAATCGGCTTCCCCAGATTTAGGCAGCATGTTTCACCTGGATGTAAAAGAGACAGAAGGATTTCTTAGCTCAGTTTGTGGCATCCTGTAATGCTAGGGAAAAAGGTGTTATGTTATTTCAGTTCAAGATTAGACCTTGTTGAAAGACGCCACCCAACATGCACCAAGGCTCTGTGTGCAATAGCTAAGGCCCTTAAAGGCACTTCCCATGTCACAAGCGGACAAGATGTTACAGTACACACAATCATGCTGTAACCAGATATATCTAGCAAAAAGTTTACTCTTAGTCAACAAAGAACTACTATGCTACAGGAAATCCTCCTTCAGCCCAATGTCCACTATAAAGCTTCTGATACAAATATGGCTTCCCCTATTCCCAGTGAAGTTCCTCATGAATGTGAAGCTCTAACAAGGGAAGAAATGAATGTGTTTCCCAATGTGTCAACAGAACCCCCACCAAATGCTGATGACATCTTTACAGATGGTCACAGTCATGCCACGCCGGGAGGTGGCACTGTAGCATCATATGCTGTTGTTGCTGAGCCAAGTCCCAGTTGTGGTTTTATTTACAAGACTGTCGAGGATGACATCGTCCCCTCACCCGCTTCAGCCCAACTCGCAGAAATCATAGCAGTCACCAGAGCATGTGACCTAAATGAGGGAAAATACATCAATATTTAAACAGATTCTGCTTATTTGGTCAAAGCTGTTCATGTGGATCTTGCTCATTGGATGAGAACTGACTTTCTTACTACTACAGGGAAACCTGTAAAACACATGACACAAATGCTAAAACTTAAAGGGGCCCTAAGAAAACCAGAAGGGGTCGCGGTCATCAAATACGCAGGTCACCAGACAGGTTCAGGGAAAATAAGTTTAGGAAATAACGCCTCGGACGCAGCAGCCAAGAAAATAGCTGGTTACCAAAACAAAGAGAAAGCTGTGTTTGAAATGTTGCAGGACTGTGTTAACCCTATGACCAGCGCGGACAAAACCAAAACTAAAATTTTGGACATGCAGGCAGCGGCTGCGCCACACAAAAAACAAGCATGGATTGAAAAAGGAGAAACAAAATGCACAATAACTGGCTTCTGGAGATCACATGACGCTAAGGTTGTGTGTTCCTCAAAACGTCTGAGCTTGCTGTGTGAACAGGCACACCACAGGGGTCACCAATCTTGGAAAATAATGAAAAAAATTGATTGCACAAAAATGGTGGCACCCCTATTTGACAGAGGTTTGTAAATATTTTGTAAATACCTGCTCCATTTGTTCTAAATATAATCCTTGAAGGTGGGAATGGGAGCTTTTCCTGTTCCTCAGAAGCCATGGGAAGAGACAGTGATTGATTTCACTGACATGGGGGCAGGAAACAGAGTTAAAGGTTGTAGTTACTTGCTTGTTTGCATCGATGTTTTCACAAGATGGGTGGAAGCAAAACCCACCAAAACCGAAACTGCAAAAGAAGTCATTAATTGGCTAATTAATGATTTAATCCCTCGGTACGGGTTGCCAAGGATCATTAGATCAGACATCGGCATTCATTTTACAGCAGAGGGCCTAAAGAGGGTTGAGGAGTATTTTGGCATCCAGCATAAATTTGGCTCTGCGTACCACCCTGCATCCCAAGGCCTGGTGGAAAGGGTTAATGCAACCATCAAACAACAGTTGGCAAAGGTTTGTGCTGATACTAGCCTGAAGTGGCTGGATGCGCTTCCCTTGGGGATGTTCACCCTCAGGTCCTCACCAAGCGAAAAGTTGGGGTTAACCCCACATGAACTGTTGACAGGGAGACAAATGCCCTGTTCCTTCACTGCTCAGCTGAGTAGTGGTTGTGAGCCCAGTCTGGCCTCGCAAAAGGAGGAGTTTAATGAATATCTAAAACAACTGCAGTCTGCTGTAACCTTTCTGTCTCACAACGTCCAGGACGCACTAACAGGCGTCAACAGGAAAGGAACCAGAGGAGATTGCAGAAGGAGAGTGAATATACAGAAAGATATTCTACCGAACCTGGAATGAACCGAGGTGGATCGGCCCCTTCAAGGTGGTAACCGCTACTACCTACAGTCTCAGAGTGTGGCTTGACGAAGACCAGAAAAAGGTTAGTAAACCCTGGCACAAATCACACTGCAGGAGGGGGGAACCACCCACTGAAAGAGACCTCTGCGAAATCAAAAAGCACGTGAGGGATATAGGTGAAGAAGTGGACGAAAAGGAGGAAGAATAAACAATCCAAAATCAAACTTTAAATCAAACCAAATTAAGGGATTGAAGGATTTAAGTGTAAGTCAACTTATTTATTCAACTATAAATTTTTAAATCAATGAAAGATCTACAATTAATTTAAGTATCAATTTTAATTAAAGTAATTAATCATGTGAATAACTAATAATAAACTATAACTTAATAAAGGTTTTAAGGAATAATTAATAACTATAAAAGACTTAAAGCAACTTATTCTTCAACAGTATAGAGTGGATCCAAAATGGCCACCTGCTGGCCCATCTCATGGTCTATCTTAGCCTGCTTCAGTGTCATTGTAATAATAACAATTGCTACTCCCCCATTATGGATGGAAAATCAGGCCAAGAAGAACGCTAGGATAACCAAACCCGTCACCCATATGTGGAAAACCAGAAGATCCACAATTAATGCACAACAAAAACCTAAAGACAAATGCTTACAAAACTATGGTGGAACTGAACTTGATTATATTGAAGGAGCTGAGACAACATTCCAATTTGATCTGTGCTGTATTATGTCCTGTAATGGCCAAGATTCCTCCTGGAAAGATTATGATGTGTACATGTGTAGTCCTCCATGGAGAGTCCCCACGGGAAAATTTTGGTGTGGTCAGTGGTCTGCGGTATGGTGGTACACTGGCCACTGGAGTCCTGCGAAACCAAAATCCCAGGACACTCAGGAAATAGTAAGGAACATTACCCTGAGGAGGGGTAGATTGACAACCACACATGGACAGAAAAACAATAACGCGAACCCCCTCTTACTGACACTTTCCCACCTCAAGACAGGTCCATTCACGGGACAACGACCCGTACCCCGTGTAAACTCATGTTACATACGGCTAGACCCCAAGAAAACATGGTATCTTATTGTAGGAGTAGATGTGTCAGGGAAGGATCCCATGGGACTAATAAAAATGAATATGCATTCTCCAGCCACAAAAGGCTCTTTTCAATCTCCTGGTGGACAACACAAGGTTGAAGCTATTAGTACTGATAGAATTTCCTTAGACCAAAGGATTCTTCTGGAAACAGGGTATTCTCAAAAGAACACCTGGCTGGCACAAGCCCAGGATGCTGCGAAACAAGCAAATGAAGGTAACTGTATTGTATGTGCCCAGGCCAGACCAAATCTCATATTAATAGGAACAGCATTTGAAAACTCTGTAAATGGAACTAAATCTAAAACAAATCAAAGTGATATGGCATGTTTGCTGCAACTAATGTCTAAGGATTATTTGGATAATAGTTGTGTTGGATGGGATAACATTTTTCCTGTGGCACCTCAAAGCACAACTCCGCCCATTTTTCAGCCTTTAATTGTCTCTAAGGTAACCTGTTTCTGTAATAATATTACTGCCTCAGGTAAGTGGAATGCTGGTTGGCTAAACCCCAGACACTGCAAGACCATTATTCCCCTCACAGGTACTGTTATAGCCAGGCAATTAATGGTCAACAGAGCAGATGTATGGTGGTACTGTGGAGGAAATAAACTGTTGGCATGGTTACCTGCCAACTGGGCAGGACAATGTGCTCTTCTCTCTCTTCTCTCCCCCGTCCAGGTGATTCCAATAGCGGATCCTAAAATACCATCCAGAGACCAGAATATACAGGTCCTTCTCAAAATATTAGCATATTGTGATAAAGTTCATTATTTTCCATAATGTCATGATGAAAATGTAACATTCATATATTTTAGATTCATTGCACACTAACTGAAATATTTCAGGTCTTTTATTGTCTTAATACGGATGATTTTGGCATACAGCTCATGAAAACCCAAAATTCCTATCTCACAAAATTAGCATATCATTAAAAGGGTCTCTAAACGAGCTATGAACCTAATCATCTGAATCAACGAGTTAACTCTAAACACCTGCAAAAGATTCCTGAGGCCTTTAAAACTCCCAGCCTGGTTCATCACTCAAAACCCCAATCATGGGTAAGACTGCCGACCTGACTGCTGTCCAGAAGGCCACTATTGACACCCTCAAGCAAGAGGGTAAGACACAGAAAGACATTTCTGAACGAATAGGCTGTTCCCAGAGTGCTGTATCAAGGCACCTCAGTGGGAAGTCTGTGGGAAGGAAAAAGTGTGGCAGAAAACGCTGCACAACGAGAAGAGGTGACCGGACCCTGAGGAAGATTGTGGAGAAGGGCCGATTCCAGACCTTGGGGGACCTGCGGAAGCAGTGGACTGAGTCTGGAGTAGAAACATCCAGAGCCACCGTGCACAGGCGTGTGCAGGAAATGGGCTACAGGTGCCGCATTCCCCAGGTCAAGCCACTTTTGAACCAGAAACAGCGGCAGAACAGCCTGACCTGGGCTACAGAGAAGCAGCACTGGACTGTTGCTCAGTGGTCCAAAGTACTTTTTTCGGATGAAAGCAAATTCTGCATGTCATTCGGAAATCAAGGTGCCAGAGTCTGGAGGAAGACTGGGGAGAAGGAAATGCCAACATGCCAGAAGTCCAGTGTCAGGTACCCACAGTCAGTGATGGTCTGGGGTGCCGTGTCAGCTGCTGGTGTTGGTCCACTGTGTTTTATCAAGGGCAGGGTCAATGCAGCTAGCTATCAGGAGATTTTGGAGCACTTCATGCTTCCATCTGCTGAAAAGCTTTATGGAGATGAAGATTTCATTTTTCAGCATGACCTGGCACCTGCTCACAGTGCCAAAACCACTGGTAAATGGTTTACTGACCATGGTATCACTGTGCTCAATTGGCCTGCCAACTCTCCTGACCTGAACCCCATAGAGAATCTGTGGGATATTGTGAAGAGAACGTTGAGAGACTCAAGACCCAACACTCTGGATGAGCTAAAGGCCGCTATCGAAGCATCCTGGGCCTCCATAAGACCTCAGCAGTGCTACAGGCTGATTGCCTCCATGCCACGCCGCATTGAAGCAGTCATTTCTGCAAAAGGATTCCCGACCAAGTATTGAGTGCATAACTGTACATGATTATTTGAAGGTTGACGTTTTTTGTATTAAAAATACTTTTCTTTTATTGGTCGGATGAAATATGCTAATTTTGTGAGATAGGAATTTTGGGTTTTCATGAGCTGTATGCCAAAATCATCCATATTAAGACAATAAAATACCTGAAATATTTCAGTTAGTGTGCAATGAATCTAAAATATATGAATGTTAAATTTTCATCATGACATTATGGAAAATAATGAACTTTATCACAATATGCTAATTTTTTGAGAAGGACCTGTAAATATACACCTGCATCCCAATAAAATTGAAAAACGTTCCATTTCATGGGAGGAGGGCTCCCCCTTATGGTTGGATGCAATAGGTGTACCGAGAGGAGTGCCTGACCAATTCAAATTGGCAAACCAGGTGGCCGCTGGATTTGAATCTATTTTTATTTGGATAACACCTAACAAAAATGTAGATAGAATGAATTATATTCATTATAATGCACAGATTGGCTAATTTCACTAGAGAAGGAGTTGAAGCTGTGCATGAACAACTGTCAGCCACCTCCCTTGTAGCCTACCAGAATAGGTTAGCTGTAGATATGGTCCTAGCAGAAAAGGGAGGTGTTTGTAGCATGTTTGGAGAATTGTGTTGTACTTTCATCCCCAACAATACAGCTTCAGATGGATCTTTGACAAAAACACTACAGGGGCTGACAGCCCTGTCTAATGAAATGAAGGAACATTCAGGAACAAAAAATCCATTCTCTGAATTATTTGGGAAGTGGTTTGGTAAGTGGGGACTCATAATGGTAAGGATCCCTTCTAAGACAGGCCTCCCCTTGTTCACTGCAAGGGCTAGCCCTTCTGCTGGGGTGAATTCAGGAGATGGTGGCCCACCCCCTGTGCCAGACACGTGACCCTTTTCATTCTCTTACTGACCCTAAAATCAGTAAGAGATTGAAAGATGCGAACCGGCACCTTCTAAGTCATTAGCACATTACAGGTCCTTCTCAAAGAATTAGCATATTGTGATAAAGTTAATTATTTTCCATAATGTCATGATGAAAATTTAACATTCATATATTTTAGATTCATTGCACACTAACTGAAATATTTCAGGTCTTTTATTGTCTTAATACGGATGATTTTGGCATACAGCTCATGAAAACCCAAAATTCCTATCTCACAAAATTAGCATATTATTAAAAGGGTCTCAAAACGAGCTATGAACCTAATCATCTGAATCAACGAGTTAACTCTAAACACCTGCAAAAGATTCCTGAGGCCTTTAAAACTCCCAGCCTTGTTTATCACTCAAAACCTCAATCATGGGTAAGACTGCCGACCTGACTGCTGTCCAGAAGGCCACTATTGACACCCTCAAGCAAGAGGGTAAGACACAGAAAGAAATTTCAGAACAAATAGGCTGTTCCCAGAGTGCTGTATCAAGGCACCTCAGTGGGAAGTTTGTGGGAAGGAAAAAGTGTGGCAGAAAACGCTGCATAACGAGAAGAGGTGACCGGACCCTGAGGAAGATTATGGAGAAGGGCCGATTCCAGACCTTGGGGGACCTGCGGAAGCAGTGGACTGAGTCTGGAGTAGAAACATCCAGAGCCACCGTGCACAGGCGTGTGCAGGAAATGGGCTACAGGTGCCGCATTCCCCAGACCTGGGCTACAGAGAAGCAGCACTGGACTGTTGCTCAGTGGTCCAAAGTACTTTTTTCAGATGAAAGCAAATTCTGCATGTCATTCAGAAATCAAGGTGCCAGAGTCTGGAGGAAGACTGGGGAGAAGGAAATGCCAAAATGCCAGAAGTCCAGTGTCAAGTACCCACAGTCAGTGATGGTCTGGGGTGCCGTGTCAGCTGCTGGTGTTGGTCCACTGTGTTTTATCAAGGGCAGGGTCAATGCAGCTAGCTATCAGGAGATTTTGGAGCACTTCATGCTTCCATCTACTGAAAAGCTTTAGGGAGATGAAGATTTCGTTTTTCAGCATGACCTGGCACCTGCTCACAGTGCCAAAACCACTGGTAAATGGTTTACTGACCATGGTATCGCTGTGCTCAATTGGCCTGCCAACTCTCCTGACCTGAACCCCAATGGAGAATCTGTGGGATATTGTGAAGAGAACGTTGAGAGACTCAAGACCCAACACTCTGGATGAGCTAAAGGCCGCTATCGAAGCATCCTGGGCCTCCATAAGACCTCAGCAGTGCCACAGGCTGATTGCCTCCATGCCACGCCGCATTGAAGCAGTCATTTCTGCAAAAGGATTCCCGACCAAGTATTGAGTGCATAACTGTACATGATTATTTGAAGGTTGACGTTTTTTGTATTAAAAACACTTTTCTTTTATTGGTTGGATGAAATATGCTAATTTTGTGAGATAGGAATTTTGGGTTTTCATGAGCTGTATGCCAAAATTATCCGTATTAAGACAATAAAAGACCTGAAATATTTCAGTTAGTGTGCAATGAATCTAAAATATATGAATGTTAAATTTTCATCATTACATTATAGAAACTAATGAACTTTATCACAATATGCTAATTTTTTGAGAAGGACCTGTATAGTCAACATTTTGTCCAGAACTTTACGAGTCTGAAAAACATTCTTTTATTTAATTTTGACCTGCTGACATGTCCTCTTTGGTCCAGTCACATTTATTCTGTATAAATATTAAAGAGATATGCAACAGAAAAAGAGTAACATCAATTAATCAACACACAAATTCAATAAAATTAATGACCTGGAGGCCTTTGTTCATGAGGATGTCGCTAAGATTCCTCAGGAATATTATTTCATATTATTTCAGCAGTTTATTGCAAACAGCTACTAGTTTTTAAATATAAACCCTACCTTAATGCTGCACATTCATCAGCATTTACTTGATTTATTTTTCTATTTTAAAACATTTTTATCATTATTGACAGTTGAGCTAAAATAATGAGGTGAAAGTCAAAGGTGAGAGAGGAGGAGTTTATGTTCTATAGAGGTATTTGTGAATAGAAACAGACAGAAAAATGTAGAATTAGGATTCAAATTGAACAGAATTGAATTTGATATCTTTCTATATTATAATAATACATTTTATTTGGTTAGTGCTTTTCAAAGATCTCAAAGACATTTCACAGGAATCAAACAAAATTATAAGATCAAAACACTTAAGTACATCTTACTAGACATTTACAACACAGAATGAGAATTAGACAAAACAATTACATATTAAAAACAGTTCTGAAAAGGTGAGTTTTAAGATGTGATTAGAATGTGCATAGATCTGTACAATCAAGGATATGGTCAGGGAGAGAGCTCCAAAGGGTGGGAGCAGCTGTGGAGAAGGCTCTGTCCTCCCAGGTCACAGTGGGGTGGTGGAGACAGCAGGTCGGCATCAGAGGAGCGGAGGCTGCGTGAAGGAATGTGATGGTGGAGCAGATTGGTGAGGTAGCAAGGGCCTTGGTTATGAAGGGATTTGTAAGTAAGAAGGAGAACTTTGAAATGAATGTGTTGGGGGACAAGGAGCCAATGGAGCTTCTGGATAACTGGGGGTGATGTGGGCGAAAACCCAAAGTGAGAAACTTTAAATATCAAAGGTAAGCTGGGATTTTTACTCTTGTTGCCCTGACCTAGAAAAATATTATGCTAATAGGAGTTATTCCTGAAATTTGTTTGGTCTATGTTATCAAATGGCAGATCATATCTACACACATAAAAAGTTAGTTTAGCTATTACTAAAATGTTAATGGTTTGTTTTGCAGAAGGATGCCAGAGATTGTGTATGTTTGTGGTCTATAATCTACAGGGAGCAAGAAGATCCTCTCTGCTTTCAGAAAAGATTCCTAAAAGGTTTTGTGATTCCTGAAAAGAACCTTTGAACTGCAGATTTTGGGGGTTTTATGTTAAAGTAACTTTTTAAACATTAAAAGGACTGCCAGCTTCTGATATCATAGCCTTCAACACTGCTTCAGTGGAGCCAAACTCGGTTTTTAGATCTTTGGTGATGTCTCTAACAAATTGTTTAGTGTTTTCATTGTATATATCGACAGTAAAGTCTTTTTCTACAACATCCACTCCTGACAGATAACACAGGATCTTTCCCATCTCTTTGGACGTAAGGGGCCCGCCATTTTTCTTTGAACAGTTTAAAACTGCACTCATTACAAAAAATGTCATACCTTCCTCTAGTTCTGTGTTCTCAGACACGTCACTTTAAATCAGCTCCTGATTTGACATGTTAGTCTGAATTTCATCATTACAACTGAAATAAATATTCCCTGATGCTGTAAACCCATCGCTGGTTGACATCCTTTTGAGAAATATTTTACGTGTCACAGTCAAGGAATCAGTGTGATATGTTAAAGAAACTTGGTCTCCTTCATCATATTTAGACTGGTCTGCGAATTCACTTGAAATATTTGGTTTATTGTTGTTTTCATTTTGTGGCTCACAGGGCTCTGGAGACATTATTTGGTTCGATGTGACACATATTTGTTTGACCAGATCGTCGGGATGCAGGAGTTGAATTCCCCACCACATGTAGCATCTAGAGGTCATAGTTTAAAAAGACTCTGGTTTGCTGTTTGCGGGATGGTGGCTGCTGTGTCCAGATGCGTTTCTCCATCAGTAGCTGTTCATCAGGGGCTTCAGTGGTCTGCAGGCTCACCATCCATGCTTTAAAAAACTGGATTGTATTTCTACAAAGCGTTTTGTAGCCACAGGTATCATAGCTGCATGCTTAATTAAAATTCATCTGCTGGTACATTATTGACATTGAAGTCTAAAGTGATTAAATACTTTTTTTATATCTGCAAACTTCAGCAGAGCCTCTTTTAGCAGCTCCTGAACATCATATGCAACAGTTTCCAGGTGGTTTTACTGATCTATATGGTGTTTACTTCAGTGATAAAACCTCAGTCAGTTCTATACAAAACACTTTTTACGTTAAGCAGCTACTGAAGCACTCATGTTTGAAAAATAACTATTTTCCGCTGTAGCATCTTTGAATCATGGATTTTCTTCTACTTAAAAATGGTGGCAGACTAGCTGGCTGCATCATCATGGACAGTGACACCAGCACTGGTCAGGGCCACAGTGGACTGGAAAGCTGTTTACAGTGCCAAGAACAGGTAATCAACTTTTTCATGTTCACTTTTCCACAATGAAAATACCATCTCCATGGAGATGCAACATCATGCTTTATTTCAGCAGGGACAATGAAGATGCACCATCCCAGATGAAACCTGTTAGAGGCTGCAGGTGGAGGTTCACCTTCCAGCAGGACAACGACCCTAAACATACAGCTAGAGCTACGATGGAATGATTTAGGTCATAGCATATTTATCTGTTAGCAAGGCCCAGTCAAAGTCCAGGCCTAAATACAAGTGAAAATATGTGGCAAGACTTGAGAACTGATCTTCAGAGATGATCTCCATCCAGTCTGACTGAGCTTAAGCTATTTTGAAAGAAGAATGAGCAAAAATGTACAAAAAAGTATATAGATGGTTAAAGCTGCTGGAACTGCAGAGAAAGGTGGCTCTACATAATACTGACTATGGAGTAGGGTTAAATATAGATTTCAGATTGTTTTGTTAAAAAATGTTATGAGTTTCCTTCTACTTCATAATTTTAAATGATTTTGTGTTGGTCTGTCACATGAAATGCCATTAAATGTTTGTGGTTGGAAATGACACAATATAAAGGGGTGTGAATAGTTTTGCAAGACACAGTTTTTCCTGTAACTTACACTATGTTTTGTAGGTATAGTCCTATGTTCACTCAGGAATCTATACACTAACTAGCTACTTTATTGTGTCCACTTTTAAAGCTCCAGGCGGGACTCCTTTCTGCCATCAGAACTACCTTGATTCTTCATGGTATAGATTGAACAGAGATGTTGCTTCATATTGCCACAATGGGATTACACATTTGTTGCAGATTTACATCCATACTGAAAATTTCCTGCTGCACCATGTGAAAAGCAGGTGCTCAGTTAGACTGAGATCTGGAGACTGTGGAGGCCATTGGAGCAAAGTGAACTCATTGCCATGTTCAAGAAACCAGCTTGAGATGACTTGTGACACGTTGCATTATCCTGCTGGAAGTAGGCCCAAAGTGTGCCAAGAACCTCCCCCACCCATACACACACACCATTATATCACCACCACCACCAGCCTGACTTGTTGATGCCATGCAGGATGAATCCATA
This sequence comes from Girardinichthys multiradiatus, assembly GCF_021462225.1. NCBI lineage: Eukaryota > Metazoa > Chordata > Actinopteri > Cyprinodontiformes > Goodeidae > Girardinichthys > Girardinichthys multiradiatus. The sequence continues at coordinate 358,257 of NC_061817.1, read as the reverse complement.
CCTTCATGTTATTCATTCCAAATTCTGACCCAACCATCTGAATGTTGAGGTTTAAACAGACTCTCATCTGTCTAGACAACTTTTTAACCCCTAATTATCCAGTTTTGGTGAGCCTGTGGATTCTTGGCTCAGTTTATGGTTCTTAGCTGACAAATGTAGCAACTGGTGGAGCCTTTTGTTGCCATTGTTTTTTTAAATTACCGTTACCTTTCCATCATCTCAAACCAGTCTGTCCTTTCTCCTCTGACATCAACAAGACATTTTTGCTGCCTCAAATTCTGCTGTCTGGATATTTTCTCCTTTTGCTCATTCTCATTAATCTTAGCGATGCTTGTTTTTGTGTCTCAGTTGTTAATCAATTTCTGAAATCCAGCAACCCCCATGCCACAATCAGTCCCTCAAATCCCCTTTCTTTACCATTCTGATGCTAAGTTTGAACTTCAGCAAGTCATCTTCACCACATGAAGATGCCTAAACCAATTTGTTGCCATTTGATTGGCTGAGTCACTTGTGTTCACAAGCAATTTAACAGGTGTACCTAATGGCTGGTTAGTGTATATATTTACATGTATTATTAAGTGCCTCATCCGGAACATGCAAGGACTGACTTGAAACAGTTATTAGGTCCAGCCATGGATGGAGAACAACATCTGAACTACACAAACAAAGAGATTGGAAAAACTCTGAATCCCAGAATGCACGGCATAAACCTACTTTCCGGACAGCCCCAGGAAGGAAGAGTCACAGCTGGAATCCCAATTACATTATAGTACAAAACTCTGGTGAATATCCCTGTTCCCCCTCTTTCCCACAGCCACCACTGGTTGTGTAGCAGGGACAACGTGCCTGAACATCTGAATGTCCTGATCCACATCCAAAGTGTCGATGCAGTAGAATGGCTATGTCTCAATATGGGAGAAGCACCATTTCACAGCCTCGAGGAGAGTGGTCTTCATAGTCTTGACCCACGTATCATTCTCTTCATCTCGAGAAAGAGCACGCTTCAGCACTGATGGCAGGTATCACATCAGCACATGTTGCAGTCTGTGCACTTACTGCCCTTGTGACCTCTTCAAATGATGCCAAAACTAATGCAATCTTCTCTGCCAACATCCACTGGTTTATAGTCAGAGTAGAAGGAAGGTTGTGCTCACTTGCATATAGACTAAGCGGATGTTTTTGCTCCAGGAGGCTTTGCAGCATGTACAGAGTGCTGTTCCGTTTTACTTGCACATCCTGCTTCAGGTGTTTTGCTTGCATTTTAAGCTCAACCTGAATGTCCTCTAGCTGTGAGTAGGCCAGGGGGGGAATGCTTAAAATGACCTACAATTTGACTAGTGTCAGCCATGCTGCGTTGTGAAAGGAGACCCTCGTGTACGATAAGGTGAATCGTGTGGGCAACGCAGCCCAGGCTCCTCACTCCCATTTCATCCATGGCTTTGTGCATGTTGCTGGCGTTATCTCTTAAAATCTTAAAATAAATTCCTGGCTTTTTCCATCATCCCTATAAAGACTCAGGAGGACAACAGCCATGTTTCCTGGACTGTAGAGATTAAGGTAAAAGCTCTGGATTCAAGATCTCAGAAACCGTGCACAGATCTGGAGCACAGAGAGGTGGGTGAGTAACTGAGATCAGAGAGGTTAGCATTGCCTTGTTCAGTTTATGAGTGACCAACCTGTTGGGGTTTAGTCCAGACATGCGAAGAAAAAACCCAGACATTATCCATGAGTAGATGATCCCCAGTAGTTCGTTAAATGACCAGTTAAACTCTGCAGATGAGTGACAGTACTCAGGTGGGTTATATTGGACAGAAAGACACAGAATGATTAAACTTCTCTCAGCTTTCAGGTGGGCATTGTGGAGGACATAGTCTGAGTTTGGTTTACAGGAGATCCACTGTTTGGTTTTTTCAAAGGTTTGTTTGACACTAGTGAGAGGTGATGTCCAACCTGGACAGGTCCCTAGTCCATCACAGAGACACACAGGACAAACAACCCAGAGGAAACCAACGCATGTAGAGGAAGAACAAACAAACTTTATCTAGAAAGAAACCTCAGATTGGAATTTAGTCTCAGGACCTTCTTTCTGCAAGACAACAGCGCTAACAACTGCTCCACCATGCAGCCTATAACCTACTGCCATACATAGTAAACAATACAATCTAGAATAGTAAAGAACATTATCAACAAAACAAATGCCAGTACTTGTTGTGATTTTTGGTCACTTAAACAGCAATAAACTAGCATATTAATAGATAACTGTTGCTAACTTTAAAATATTCAAGTATGAGATAATGCATAGCTTTTAGCTAAAATCCAGACTGAAGTAAGGCTCTAATAGAAGAAAGAGACTTCATAAATATATATTTTAGTTCTCACTTTAGGCTTTAACAGAAGACTCCTTTCCAGAAGAAGGATCTCGAGATGTTAGCTCCTCTCGGGAGTCCTCCATGGGTGAGCTGATTATTTGGCAGGTGCTCTTCCAAGGCCGTTAGCTGGGAGACCGCTTGATGGGATCGAGGTTAGAATGGTCATTGTCTGACGCACCAGCCTGTGATGGGCAGGAAGAGGGTGACAGGACGAGAGGGGTAAGCAGGGAGGCCTGTAAGGTAAAGTAAGTTTATTTATATAGCGCTTTTCAGTAACGAGACACTCAAAGCACTGTACATACAATTACAATACAGTCACAAAGAACAGAAAAACAAATCAAATGCTAAGAAATCAAAAAATCTATGAATCCTTCTGAGAAATCTAAAAATCTCTGTAGAAGCAAAATCCTTGTGGACTGGGAGAGACTAAAGTACACCATTCAATCAAACGTTTTGACAGGTGACCTTTGATCTTAAGGGGGGTCATGTCGCCATGGGGGCGGGGAGGTCATGGGGTCAACAGGGTGTGTCCGAGGGGCGTAACAGTGGATGCTGATTGGGGCCCTGTCCCAATTCCCACACTACACCCCTCTATGAAGTGTTTACTTTGTACAAGTGCATGTAAGGGTTGAAGTGCGCAGGTTACAAGCGTGCAAAATTGGAGAATTGGGACAGTAGGGGTTACGTCATCGACTTGCACCTCTGCACCGTAACTGCAACATCAAAAAGGGTGTGAACCAGCGCTGTTTTCACAGTCTTGCTGCTATAAAAACTATTTAAAACTGCAACAAGCAATTGTTTTGAGGAGAAAAAAGTGCAGGAAGTGAAGGAGGTTTATACACCAGACTCTCGCCGCGCCAGTGTTTGTTTGTAAGGTAACTTCAGTGTTATTATCTACTAACTGACCAGACTCACTCTGAACCCAGTGGTTTCTTACAATGTTGAGCCTGGAAAACCAGTAAAAAATATATATTTGTCGGCTTGCTGTCTAAAGTTTACGCAGTTCTTATTATTCTGATTTGATGGCTGGTTAAGTTGACGGTTGTGATTGGTTTTTGCTTAGAACGTCATCTGCAGCAGTGAATTGTGGGTAATATACTTCGGCGAAGTCCGCTTCGATGCGGGCTTCGCCGAAGGGCAGATGTGGGGCACAAAGGGGGCGGGGCTAAGGACCACTCTGGAGAATTGGGACACACTACGCACTTGAACCCATCAACGGGAACGCGCAATTCAGGGACACAAGGGTGGAAGTGCGAGTATTGGGACAGGGCCTGGTTGTCGTCATTAGGGGCGATACCTTAAATGAGCCAATGAAAACACAGGGGTGTGTTTAAAGGTGTTACGGGGAAGGGCTTAAATGAGCCAATTAAAACACAGGGGGTGTGTTTAAGGGTGTTATGGGGAAGGCCTTAAATGAACCAATTAAAACACAGGGGTGTGTTTGTTATAAATAGAACAAGACAAATATGGTATTATCAGAAACTGTTTGGCATCAGCACCAATTAAAAATAGAGGGGGTGTGTTTGTAAGCATCGTTAAACCTTGAATAACCCAATGAAAACAACGGGGCATGCTTTAGTGTTTACTTTAAATACAGGCATAAAACTCTGCACTTTACATGCAGCATTCGTTGGAAAAGAACACCCGTTCAGCAATGGCTAGAGTTAAGTGAGTTTATCGTCAAGCGGAGGAGAAACGCAACGCATGCCAAGATGATGATGAACAAGCAACTGCATCATCTATATCATCTACTTCCTCATCTGAGATACCTATCGGAATTCCCGTCATAACATACTCTACCGATGATGAGGATCCAACATCAACTTCAACAACCACGGTTGAAAATCAGACCTCGGTTCGGCCAAGAGGTACGTCAGTTCTGTGCGAAACCCCAGTGACCGTCTACCAGCATTCATCCCGTGAATTGAATGCTCCTAAGAAATCAACATACTACATCTGCAGGGTACAAAGACCCCCGTTCGACACTCTGCAGGAAGAATGGTCTTTGGAGCCATATGGCCTGGTTGGCAGCTGGGGTTATATTTTCATGTATGAAATAGGAGAGCTTTGCCTGTATCAATTGGATCAAGATGAGGTATTTAATGGATCACTGGCTCTGTGTACACTCACCCACAGCGACTGGGCTGTGTTAAAGCTTGCAATCCTGCACCTTAATGATAGCCCTGAAACAGTCTCAAGGCAGGAGAGGGAGGAAGAAGAAGAAGAAAATGAACTGTTTCCTCGACCTGTAAAACGGGCGAGAATGTTTCATATACCATCCGATGTTGAAATAGCTGAGAGAGAACCTCTCTTTAGCGCAGTGTGGGGGTCAAAAACCACAGCAAATGGCCGCTGGTCTTTTCGGGCAAGCAGATGCAGGAACAACTGGACGAACCCCTCAGATCTGTTTGTGTTGGAGGCTTTCAATCAGGACTGCGGCGTATTCAAGACAATGCTGGCTCTGCCGTTTGAAGCTTGGGTAGAGAAGATGAGTGAAATTGGACATCGTCTTTCCGACCTTTTCCACAACTCACACAGTTGGATCGATGTCATGTCAGTGAAAAAAACCCTGACGTTTCCTGTTTTACGTTTAGAACGAACCCTCTTCTGAGGACACGCCCCTTCCTATGATATATATACGGGGGGATAACTGCAAGCTCACAGACACTGAGAATCGTATCATGAGAATGAGTGGACCGACACCATACAGGGATCTCTACAACCACCGAGCAGAGATCCACTTCTCTCCTGAGCATGATGAAAGCTTCAATATTGGACCATATCATCCGCCTTCCCCGGACTTCTTCTCACCATCCACCTCAACGTCCTCATTCTCAGAGAACCACTTCAGTCCTGCATCACCTACAGGATACAACATGAAATATCTACCGCTTTCTCCAGACCTCTGCTCACCATCACCGCTATTCATGGCTGAGTCTGTAGACGCGAATGTCCTGCCTGAAGACAAGAAGGTGGTCGTGGAGGAGGAGGTAGCTACCAGCTACTCACCCTCTACCGAAGCCCCTACACAAACCCTGGAACCGATGGAGGACCCTCAGCCTTCAGCAGAGGATGAGAGTAACCAGGTGGACGAAATTGATGGTTGGTTCTCAACCACCCTCATCAATACGGTGAAAACAGCGATACTTCATTTATTCAACATAACCTCTTTGAACTATCTCAGAGAAACCTGCTATGGATGTATAACGAACCACCCAAGCCAGCGTCAACACCATTGCCTGGAGGTATTGGGGGAGGATTATTACCAAGTCAACTTTCAACGCATCGTACGACGACTCGTAACCCCCAAACTCGTTCCTGCTATTCAGAATCTTCTGGTACTTCAACGCATACAAGCGGATGACTTCAGAGTGAAGACGATTGCAGAGACGGTTTTCTATGAACTGAAATCGGTACAAGGCATCCACAGTGCAATAGCGCACGTTTATGATCGCATGGTCGATGAGAAACATCTCAAACAACTTAACTCTGTTTCAGAGTGCTATGGACTGACAAACTGATCTCACATGTTTGATGACTTGTTGTTTCATTTTTTTTTTTTTTAGTATTCCAGTACTTTAGTTAATCTGCATTATATGATTTTTCTTCTTTTTTTTTCTTTTTACTATTAAATACAATTAAAGTAGGAACATAGTAACCTTTCCCAAAAGTGTTGTTTAAAAGCTAGTAGTGTTTGAATTCATCTGCATTAATCTGCATTTTATCTAATTTTGTTTTTGGTTGTTTTGTTTTTACTATTAAATACAAAAAAAAAAAAAAAGGGATAAATCTACCCTCCGGTGTGTTTTTTCTCATTATTTAACAAGTAATCGGCAGAGTGAGCATAAGGCAGAGATGGCAGGAAGACGGCTGCTGAAGAAAGTATATTATAGCCCTTCAAATCCGGGAAGTTTTGGGGGTGTAGATAGGTTGAGGAGGGTTATGCAAGATGAAACGGGAAAGAAGGTTGCGGTTGAAAAAGTTAAAGATTTTTTATCAGGAGAAGATACCTATACTCTACATAAACCTGCAAGAATAAAATTCCCGAGAAACAGAGTTTTTGTCACCAGACCATTGAGGCAGTTCCAGGCTGATCTCTGTGACATGCAAGCTCTGGCCATGGAAAATGATGGTTATAATTATTTATTAACAGTCATTGACATCTTTTCAAAAGGGCGTATGTACGAGTTTTGAAGAGGAAAACAGCCGCTGAGGTGGTAAAGGCATTTGAATCAGTTTTTACAGAAAGTCAGATCCCCAAAAAACTTCAGACTGATGCCGGTAAAGAATTTTTTAACAAGAAATTTAAGGTTTTAATGGAGAAACACGGTATTGAACATTTCGCGACAGTGAGTGAAGCAAAAGCTTCAGTGGTCGAGAGATTTAACCGCACATTAAAAACAAGGATGTGGAGATATTTTACAGGTAACAACACCTGGCGGTACGTCGATGTCCTGCAAAACCTAGCTAGAAGCTACAACCATTCCTACCACTCCAGCATTAAAATGAGCCCTATGGAAGTGACCCCAGAAAATGCCTTTCAAGTGTTTCAGAATCTGTATGATGTCAAGTCCAACAGATATTGCAAGGACTCAGTGACAACGTTTAAACAAGGGGATCTTGTCAGAATATCCAAGGTCCGTGGAGTGTTTGACAAAAAATACGAACAGAGTTTTACGGATGAAGTGTTTACAGTGTATGAGCGGATACCCCGATCTCCTCCTGTATACAAACTCAAAGATTTGGATGGAGAACCTATCGAGGGTTCCTTTTACGCTGAGGAACTTCAAAAAGTAAAAATATTTAACGACAAGATGTATCAAGTGGAAAAAATATTAAAACGACGTACGGTCAAGGGAGTCAAACAGGTTTTTGTAAGCTGGAAAAACTGGCCTGATAAATTCAACAGTTGGATCAAGTTTGATGAACTTCGAAACGTATAAAAAGGTTTGCACTAAACCTCACAGTTGACACAGCATCACGAACCGTCAGGTAGAGGATGATGGCTTTTACGTTACTCTTCCATCTAATGCTAGCATGGAAGTGTTTAAAAATAATACCAGTTCAAGTTTCCGTGTAAATTTAGCTCAACATATTGATTTAGAAGGCCAATGGATGGTTGCATTAGCCGAGATTTCATACCCTCATACATGGCATAATTTACCGGATTATGATGCCTACTTTGAATGGAGGAAGGTTGGTGATGTGGAGATCAATACGCAAAGGATCAGAAGTGGCTACTATAACAACGTTATTCAACTCGAGACAGAGATGGAACTGTTTTTCAAAAAAATTGAAATCGGGTTTACGCATTAAATTCAGCAAAGTTCAAAAGAGATTTGCATTTCAAGCAAACAGTCCGTATGAAATACTCTTCTTCAGCACTCTAGCTTATATGATGGGCGTGAAATCAGGGGAATGGATTCATGTTTCTGAACCAAAACTGGCTCCTTTTCCAGCGGATATAAAGGCTGGTTTCTATCACCTATACTGTTACAGCGACGTGGTCAGCCCACAAATAGTAGGCGACACTTTTGCACCTTTACTGCGGACCGTCAAAGTACAAGGCGACTTCAGTGATATGATTACTCTGACGTTTAACCCCGCCCACTACCTTCCAGTTTCCAGAAGACATATTGAAAATATCAATATAGAAATTAAATCGGACCAAAACGTTCCTGTAAATTTCGTCTATGGAAAGACCGTCATAAGACTACACTTCAGACCGGTGATATCGTAGCCTGAGATAAATTTTATTTGTATAAACTATTCCAGAGATATGTATATAACCTCTAAGACTGATTGGTTATCATTCATATTACGCTGGTCATTCAACACTGCATCAAGCAGGCAAGTGAGAACATGGCACAGCTAAGTCTGAGACGTGATCCAAATCGCTTTGTAAATTACTATGTAAGTCAATCAGGCGGTAATCTGCCAGGGTTTTATGGGGCCCCGGTCATGTACGGATGTGGAATTGGATCATTATTTTCAAAATTATTCCGCTTCGTATCCCCTCTGGTTAAAAAGGATTTGCAATTGCAAAACCCCATCTTAAAACGGCTGCATCAAATATCGCTTCGGATGTCATCGGTAGAGCCGTGAGTAAAATGAGTGGTTCTACACACACCGATGGTCAAGAAGGTTCAGGAATTATGGTTTTATCCAAAAGACCCAGAACAAGACCCCCTGGTGATCGTTTAAGGACGGTTAAAAAACAACGACAAACGCGAAAAAGGAGATCAGTCGCAGCTGACAAACGAAGAGGAAGGAAGTCATCCGCAAGTTTTGATATATTTAAATAATGGCTCTTTTACATAACAAATCATCAGAGTGCACGCTGGCAGAGTTGGACTTATTTTTCACCCCGATGACGCAGCTATCGATCGAAGATAAAATTTACACCGAGATCCAGCCTTTATCAGCAATCACCGATGGAGGCCCGATCGAGTTTTTCATTCCGGGAGACGGAGAAAAGTATCTGGATCTCAACGATACGCTGTTGCATCTCAGAGTGAAAATTACTAACGAGGATGGAACAAACCTGCCAGATGATGCACCTGTAGGGCTCATCAACTACCCGTTAAACACCATCTTCAGTCAGTGTGACGTCACTCTCAGAGATCGATTGATTTCACAATCCAGCACCACACATCCATATAGAGCCATGATTGAGACATTGTTAAACTTTTCTGAGGATTCTTTAAAAACCCAGTTTAGCTCTGGTCTTTTTTATAAAGACACTGCAGGTGCTCTGAACTCTATTGTTACAACTAATGGCCCTAACCAAGGTCTTAACAGCAGAGCAGGCTTTACGGCAAATTCCAGGGAGGTACATCTCCTAGGCCCCCTGCATGCCGACATATTTTTCTGCGAGAGACTTCTTTTAAACTCTGTTGACCTTAAAATTAAACTTACAAGAGCCAACGATGCCTTTTGTCTCATGGCCGCAAGAGACTCCACTTACAAACTCAGGATATTAGGAGCATCTCTTTTTATCAAAAAAGTTACTGTCTCTCCAGCTGTACGACTGGGGCACGCTTCAGCTTTAATGAAAGCAAATGCTCTGTATCCACTTTCACGTGTGAATGTAAAAACATATTCCATCCCTGAAAATTCAAGGGTATGCAACCAAGAGAATCTTTTCTTAGGCGTCTTTCCCAAGTATGTGGTGATTGCATTACTGGATCATGACGCTTTTACAGGAACACGCAATCTCAATCCGTTCGTTCGTTCGTTCGTCGTCTTCCGCTTATCCAGGACCGGGTCGCGGGGGCAGCAGACTCAGCAGAGACGCCCAGACGTCCCTCTCTCCAGACACCTCCTCCAGTTCCTCCAGGGGGAGCCCAAGGCGTTCCCAGGCCAGCCGAGAGACATAGTCCCTCCAGCGTGTCCTGGGCCGTTTGACTTTAATCATTTTGATATGGAATATTTAGCTTTGTGTAAGGATGGCAGACAAATTCCTGCTAAAGCCTTCCAGCCCAATTTTAACCAAGGTAATTCAGTGAGAGAGTATTACAACTTGTTTACGGCTACAGGACGACATCTAAAAGATCTTCCACTGAGTATAACACGTCAGGAATTTAATCAAGGATACTCTCTATTCACATTTAATCTTAACCCGGGTGAGGACACAGATGCTCTATCTCCAGTTTCCAGTGGAAATTTAAGATTGGAAATGCGCTTCAGAAACCCGTTGCCTCATACCACCACGCTGATCATCTACGCTTGTTATGACTCTATTTTAGAGATTGATTCAAAGAGGCGTGTGCTGGTGGATTATTATTAATCTAATCAGACATGAATAATCATGAAATTGAGAGCCTGATGCGTCATCTGCTGGGAGATTTGTTTTGCGGTGTGTGGCCGTGCGACCAGCTGCCGCTGCTAGCTGACAAATTCCCAGGGCCGGCCTACTTTATCGTGAATACACATCCTTCACACATGCCGGGGGAACACTGGCTAGCTCTGACTTTGGATGAGAATGGTCAATCCAGCTTTTTTGACTCTTATGGATTCTCTCCGGATTTCGAGTTCTACCCGTCAAGCATCGTAACATTTTTAGAAGACAGATCCTCAAAAATATTGTATCATAATAATCAGCTTCAAAACACTCTGTCCACTGTGTGCGGTCACCATTGCATTTTTTATCTATGTCATAGAGCGTGCGGATTATCAATGCAGCAAGTGTTGTCGAAATACACCGGAGATGTGATTAAGAATGATTTAATGGTATCTAACTTTGTGAAAAAATATCAGAAATGTGTCATTAATCAAAGTTGTACATTTTATACTCACGGAACATGCTCTTTGGAGATGTTTCTGGATTGTTATGGAATTTAAAATGTCTTATTTTTTTTTTCATTGTTTGTTTTTTTTTTCTTCTTATGATTTAATATTTGTGTAATGATATCATATGTTAGTGTGTGAAGTAGAGAACGAAGTTAGACTTGAAAAATATAATCAATAAATATTTTATTGAATAAAAGAAATAGGCTACATGTTTCATTCTCTTATAACGGTTTATGGTGAAAATGTAATCCATCGGGGGGTGGTAGTGTCGTCTTACGAAGAGACCTTTTTGATCTCCCATCAGCATTTTTTGGATCTTCCAGCTCAGATCTCGACCAGTAGGGAGAATGAGTTATCTGCCTTCTTCTTCTTTTTCTTCTCTGCTTAACGCTGGGGGGTGTACCCCCATTTTCAATCGATGTACCCTCTGTTTTGAAACGTCTATATTCTTCACGAGCATAAGGGTTAATGACTGAAGATATAGGTATGTTTACTTCTGACAAGGTGTGTAGAAAATCAGACCATCCTCGGGTTTGTGATGCTCCAGATTTTTTAAACGGAAGGATGAGATTTTTCAACAAATCAATCATGTGGGACCCTTTATAACATTTCCTTTAAATACAAATTCACCTCGCGAAGTCCAACTCTCACTTCTTTCGGATAATTTCTTCAAAATGTACTCGGCATTTTTACGGTTGTGTTTAGGAAGGCTTTTCAGTACTTCCGTAAGAACCTGATCCTTAGGGGCCTCGTCCTGCCCTGGGCCTTGTTTTTCTTGGGACCCGCTCATGTTCAGGAACCTCTGTGTCACGCTGCAGCGTTAAACTGACCCGCTGTTTTTCTTCTTTGACACCTTGCTTAAGTAAAGTCAGATACCTCTGGAGAAGAGCATCGTATCTCTTGATTTTTTCATAAGAAGTCAAACCGGGCTCGTTTAATATCGCTCTCATTTCAGCATCCAAATTCTCCTCCGCCGTCTGTCTGATGGACGTGTCTGACTGGGTCAGACGCTTGAATTGATGAGGTGAAATGAGAAACATCTTCTGCTATGTTCTGAGAGACATTATCTCCTGATGATTCCACCCACTAGATCACCGATCAAGGGAGCAAGAGCTGTTAAGATGGGGAGAATAAAACCACCTCGTTGCTTTTTGAGAGCCAACTGTTTAGTTTTTATCCCGGTTCTTTTATCACCCAACAATCTGATGATATTTATTTGTTTCTTCAATTGTCGGTGTTGAGAGGGTGATAGTTTAATGTTACCTTTTAGGATATTCAGTGCAATCTCGCACAGAGCCTGAATAAAGTCGGGAGAGCAGTGTGCGAGAATATCTTTACGTTTCTGTGGACAGGCCTGGTACAAAGCTCTGAATAATGGTAAATTCCTTTTTATACGCGCAGACATGATGACTTACTTTGTTCTGGGCACATACACAGCAGGCCACTGCTGAGGAAGTATCCCCGTTCTCAGTCTGAAATGTTCTGGGCCGGTAGGCGTAAAATCGATGATTAAATATCCATGAGCTTCTCTCGTTGCGTCTTCAAAACTCTCCAAGAAGAGACCCTTTTGAGATGGAAACATTTGGCGGGCCAGTATATTCAGCTGGAGTTTATCTCTCGGGTTCTTAAACAACACCATATAAATACAGTTCAAACTAATAGTGCGACTGAACTTCCCCTGATGAAAAACATTCTGAGTCAGCATAATAACACTCATATTTCGATGATGTCGATACTGGGTAAAGACTTTCATCACGTTTTCATCATCTGAGGCTTGAGCAATAACATCGTCTAGAATAATCAGATGATTCTGATCAGGAGGAAACAGGTTTTCATCTTCAAAAGAATGAGGCAATCCTTCCACAAAGGTAATATTTTTATTCATCTTCTGCAATTCAGCATACATGGGTTGAAAAGATGTGTAAATCCATACAATATTTTCTGGAACAATATCCGAACAATAACCGAAAGGCAGAGTTGTCCCGTCAGAAAAAAGACGTCTCTTATCATACACCAATCAAAACTTTTTAAGAAATGTCGCGTTTGTCAAACGGAATCTCTTTTTATCCCTCCTGATCGTGTGTTGAGGGATTTCAATGACACCCTCACTTGACCCCTGTAAGTAGCCCTCGACCAGCCCTTTGATGCTGTCAAAATTGACCCTCTCGCTGCATTCATGCGTCTGAGTGATGCCTTTAGCACGTATCACTACTTTTTTACGGTTTTTAGTTTGGTATGCATAACTCTTGGGTCCTGTCGATGCAAACTCCGAAATGCTGTCACCATCTAACTCGTCAGTAAGATCACCCAGATAATTCCCCAATTCCAGAGGAGTTTCACCACTTTTTGTCACATAAATCAAACTGTCCGTGTCAATATAAATCAATCTGTCCTGTAACTTCTCCATGCTGCTGAGAAGTTTTAAACGTGCATAAGCGGTGGTGAATGCTGCTATAAACACATTATTTGTCTTACTTGGTGGATATATGACACGTTTACTGAAATTCCACTGCACTACACACATTTCAGGGTTGAAAAAATGAAAATAGTTAACCCTGTATTTACTCGAGAACATGAAGCTGAAAAAGTCTTCAGGGTTAGTGATGACTGTGGTCTGAGACAGATCACTTCTTTGCGCAAATTTCCCCCAAAAACTGTTTAAACACAGTTTTGCCACCTGCCTTTTGGCAGGATTCACCTCGATTTTCTCAGGGTCTAATTGGATGCCCTGATGCAGTTTGTAGTCTGCTACATACTTTGACTTGCTCTCCTGATCCACTGCTTCAGACGGGTAGCCTGAAGCCTCCTGCTTACTCTTCAGGAAGGTGTTGATATACCCTTTGAAGATTGTGTCACTGCTCTTTTCAAAATGCCAAACTTCAGTGATTTTGGCAAGACGATAACTACACTCCAACGCTTTACAGAGTTCTACACTCGTCCAAACTCCCATCAAAGCTCTTTCTTGATCATTATGCATGCAGGGACCTGACTGGTTATTTATTTCAGCGCATGTGCGGCAGAGAGTGAACACAAGTTTACCTTGGGATGTTCTGTAAGGTAAAACAGGGAACAACAGGTTACGTGGTGGGTAGACCACAGCTTTGATTATACCGAAGTAGCTGCTGGGGTCATCAAAATCTTTGTAAATGATGGTGGGGTGTCCGAGGGGAAAAACGCAGTTGGCGTTTACATAAGGGTACAGAGATGTGTAATCCACATAGTGTACAGTTTCACCCGGTTCCGCTGTGTACCTCAACTTCATAGGACAGGTGCGTCCACCATACAGAGCATCCCGGGGGGATAGCGGTTCGGGTGCATTAACTTTCTCAAGAAAGCTGATCACCCCTGGGTCTGATTTTTTCATTTCAATCCACTCATGCTCCCAGATGACCTCGAGGCGAAGGCCGTACACAGTTTGTAACACCTTGCTTCTCTCAACAGTGGCTGCGTAAAACTGTTCAAATGCGACCCCTCTCAACGGACACTTGTCATGAGGCATGTAACACTTTTTACAGCCGTGGAAAAAACAGCCGTAAAATTCAAACGCAACTTTGACACCGTTAATCTCTGCATACCCATCCACTGAATATGGGCCGATTTTCTTTTCACCCCTATTTAATGCATGCTCGATAAATATGGCTATGCTGTCTGCAATCCAGCCGAGCCATTGAATGGACGCGCTGGAGAACGTTTTACTGCTACGTCTGTAGTCCAGAGGTGATGGAATGGCTAAGGTTTGAGGAGGAAGGAAATTGGTTACAAAAACCTTCATGCACGCTGATGCTATCGTGATGTATTTAAACGGATCCACACTTGTCTCCTTAAAGAACTCGTCTCTGAATTTTAAGCATCCTTGAAGAATTTCAACGTCATTTTTACAATAATAAATAGATTCTTTCTTAAAGTCAAAGACCTCTTTGCTCGCTTCTCTGTACCAGCTGCTAAACACCTGTTGTTCTTGAAGACTCATGCGTTCTACAGCGTAGCAGGATGGAGGAGGAAAAGGCACCACATACTGGAGATGTTGTTCAGAGGAAAATAGGTGGGGGAAAAAACCCTTGCTTTGATCGGTAAAGCCTAACGCTTTCGGCATGGCACTAAGCTTCATGCACATGAAGGACAGGCTATCAATGTATTTTAACCTGTAATCAGGGTCGGTTAAACAGAGAAGTTTACTTCCTGCATGATGAGATGATGTTTAATCCCTAACTGCAGCATTGCATTGAGAATCAGGTAACCATCGTACCCCCGCGCATTGTGCGCTATTAAGGTGAAGCCTCTGTACTTCGGCCTCCTGAAATGCAGGAGAAATTTTTGGGTGCAATTCAGTCCATAAGCGTACCATTCATCACCTTTCAACGTTTTAGCACAGACCAGAAAGGGGGTATGCACGCCGCTCTCATTGATGAAGCATTCAAAATCATAAAAAATCAGTTCATCATCAAGCTGATTAATTGCACTGCAAGGCTGAATGTAACACTTATGATCATCGCATGTAATGTCTAGGCTGGGGGGTACATTTTCACCGCAAATACTGCATTTTACATTACACACGTGTGGTTTATTCGGTTTACTGATTGGAATAACGTATATCCGTTTGCATACTTTACACAGTTTTACCAACTCACAGTCACTCATAGGTTTTTCAGCACTATTTCTGATGCGCGGTTCCCTGTGTCTGCTGAAACATGAAGAATTACGACAGATTCTTTCACAGCCTGCACAGTTTACAGGATTGCTAATCTCTTGCATACATTTATATGTTTGACACACTGGACAATAACCTTCACAATGGTGTGTGTTTGCATTATCATAGCTGGCGTAACAGTAATTACAAATATATCTGCACCCCATAAAACCTTTGAGATTTTTTATCCCATAGTAATGACCTTGAAATAACAGCAAAAACAGAGGGTTTGAACGATCAGGGAAACTGGTGTCAAATTTACACAGAGCAGTAGAGCCCGTGGTTCTGTGAAACACTACAATTTTTCTCTTCAGAATGGTTTCAAATTTATCAATATCACTAAAAGTAACTGCTGTTTGCTCATCAAGGTCTGCCTGGTCCTGCCATTTCCTCCCCAGTTCTACAGCACGGTCATCAGTAAGCTCAGGATAAAAGACGTGTGCGAGGCTGATTGCAAAACATAACTGATTACCGGTATTATCTACAACATACAGGTGACGCATTTTCTTATTAATCAGTTCACAGTCTAACGTTCCTGCAGCTTTACGTTTAGACCCTCCAGCTGGATCATTAACTACCTGAAGAACAAATTCCATGTTATTATCTACAGGTACATCTGCATTCGATTGTATTAAATCATCTAGAAAGTTCTCAAAAGCAGGCAGGATCATATTTCCATCATCAGTAACAGTAAATGTGACGTGACGATTGAGATTTTCACCCACTAATTCCAGCTGCACAACGTCATTATGTCTGGTTAAACATCTCGCGGCGTCGGCTAATTCAATGAGGATACACATGATGTTTGTATAGAATGCAGATAGATCTGAAAACATTTTCTGGACAGGGCGGCGGGATGGTAAAAGGTCTCCTTATTTCATGGTTATTAAAACGTTCACGTTCAACAACCGCTAGAGGATCTCGCCCTATTTGATCAGAACTGACCGCTACCTCTGGATTGAAATGACCCCCATGCTGATTAGTATGATCTGCGGCGTGTGACGTTGAAGGATTTTGTAAGTCAGCTGATTCATTTTGCTGAACGCTGGGTGGAGATGGTGTTCTATTTAAATCTTCAACAGCCTGTTCTAATAAGTTTAAATTTTGGTCAGGTGGTAACGGCCTATTTAAATCTTCAAGAGCCTGGTCAATTAAGTTTAAAAAGTCACCGTGCTGATTTTGTTTTATTACATTTTCACTGTTAACAAGAGATGCTTCATCCTCTGAAACATGTACAGCTATAGGGATTTCGTTAAGCTCATTTCCAAAATTTTTATTTTATCCAGGGCAAGTGTGATTCGGTTATCCATTTATATGAGCATAAGAAAAATCAAACAAACCAAGCAAAAAACAAAACAAAACACAGTGATCAGTTCAGTTTAAAATCACCTTGATGTCACCAAACTGCTTCTGTAACAGAATCTGACATGCAGCCAGAAGCGTTAAAGATGAGGCCTTATTTCGATGGATCCGTGCGGCTGTAGAACCTTTCTTTCTGCACTGTCCGGGTCTGGAACCAATCTGTCCTACCATCAACGTTACCTCTATAAGGAGAATGAACAACAACAAAAATATATATATATATTGAAATAAACACATTAAGATAAAAAAAAAAGGGGAATTCAAATTAATTCAGCAGGTATGAATTAAACGTACCGCTCATTAAACCTCTCACAAGCGTTGGTCTGGTATGCAGAGCAGAGAGTTGCTGTCTTTTGGCCGGGGTTAAATATTCTGTAAAAACAGAATAAAATAAAGTGACCTTACGCTGCGCAGCACAGCGTTCATAAATAAACGATAATAGTTTTTAAAATAAACAAGTTTTTTAAGGGGGAAGTGAACCCTTATAACTTTATTACTTGTAGGTTTATAAACAAATTTTTGTCTTACTCCGAGTCTGTGCGATAAAACCTCCAGATTTCGCTTCTTGCTGTACAGGACCGATGCGTTTCTGTTGATAGCTGTCTTGATCTTTGAAAAGCGACCTTCTGGTGGATGGTTTCAGTGTGGCATCTTTGGATGTATCTGTAAACAGATTTATATGATATTTTATTGAACTATGCTTAAAATACACACACATATATATATATATATATATTGTTGTTTTTTATTTATTTTTAGCCACCTTGCTGCTCGACAGCTGATGGCAGTATTCGAAGTTCGGCTTTAGTCTGATCGATCAGATCAGCTGGTGCTGCTGCTTCTTCCAGAAGTACACTCACCGTCGAATCTGTAAACAGTTTTATCTGAGGTTTAAAACAAGTCTCTAATAACACATAAATAAATACATTCACTCTCAAAGAAACTTATCCGGTGTGTCTTCAGGGGAAATGATGATAATTTGCGGAGGCGTATTTAACAATTCTGCTTTAATTTCTTTGTTAGAAGAAAGTTCAGATGTTGTTGGGGGTTTTTCTTGTTTGGAAATAATTTGCCTTCTCAATTTTGACTGTCGATTCCAGCCGCTGATCCCTTCAACTTGATCATTCGGGTTTACCTCTCTCATCAAATCTATAAAATTTATTCAATGTTAGCTGATTTATTCGTTAACTATAAAATATTTTTGCATTCAACATTTACTTACCATGTTCTGATTGTGTCAAGATGAAATCCTCAAGGTCATCAGTGGTGGGTTCTAAGACAAAGAAACAATATATATATATATAAAACAATATTAGAGAACATTCACATGCATTTAATGATTTCTTAAAGATGAATACTTACTTACTTACTTTTAAAGATGTCATTGTACTTCTGTGAATCATTAGAAGCAGATGGAGCAATTTCCTGGTTTCCTGAAATATTTACCGACATTTTTCTTGTCAGTACTGGTATTTTCAGTGTAACAAGTGTAAACTTTTTTCTTAGCTGTACCAGACTTGACGATGATGTACACAGCCCTGAGGTCTCTGTGACTACTGTGAAACTAAACCTGTTTTTTATTGCCAGCACACTGAAATGCAAAAAACAGGCCCAATTACCATATTAGCTATTCATTGCACTGTTTCTTGTGGACATAACTCAGTGAGCTCTGACATGGAGACGCTGTGTCTGTAGACTTTACCAAAATCAAAAACTAGAATCTCCTTTTAGAAGCACGTATTAGCAATGAGAAACCGGCACCTGTTCATGAACCTATGTATGTCCTCTTTTTGGAGGGGTTGAGAGAGTTCTAATTACTTTATTGCCCTGTGTCACACACTTGGTCAGGAAACTGAATCAGAAGACCGAGGGCTGATGTTGACTGGGAGTTCAGTTACAGAATAACTGTTTCAGTAAGTCCCTGAATAACCTTTGCTCTAAGATGAAAAGCTACAGGTAACTAAAATTATAATTTCTTTTCCTAAAATGGAGTCTCTCATGATTCAAAACAAACACATCATCGCTAGAATCAATTTATAACTTGGAAACAGTATACTGAGGGCTCGTAAAGTTTTTTTTCTGTTAATCTCATATTTGTCTTACCTCTTTCTCCTGCTTTCCAGTCTGTTGACGCAGAAGAGGAAGGTTTGCTCATTCTATCGATGTAGTGAAGCACAATCTTTATTTACCTTTTAGGTCTTTTCTATTTTGAACTGATTTAGACTGGCTCATATATTCAACAAATAGGTCCTGCTGTAAAGCAAAATGAACTTACAATTCTGTCAGGTTACACAGTTCATTTATTAGGATTTCATGTGACAGGTTAATATTAAGTTGATTATACCTTTAAAATATAAAAGGATGCATGTCTTTATTTTTTTTTAGATGTATTAATGCCTGAAAAACATACAGATTATTAATAACACCCTTAAACACACCCCTGTGTGTTTTAATTGGCTCATTTAAAGGTATCGCCCCTAATGACGACAACCAATCAGCATCCACGGTTATGCCCCTCGGACACACCCCCTGTTGACCCCATGACCTCCCCGCCCCCATGGCGCCATGACCCCCCTTAAGGTCAAAGGTCACCTGTCAAAAAGTTTGATTGAAGGGTGGACTTTAGTCTCTACTGGGCAATAGAGATAATGAAATCATCGATCTGCATGCCCGTGTCTCTTATTTTCTGTCTAGTCCCTCATAGGTTTTGTGGCAGATTGTACAGTCCATGATCTCACTGAAAGCTGCCAACAGCAGCCCAACTCCCAGTTAGGACGCTTAAAGTAGCTGATCCAAGTCTTTTAAATTAAAATTCCACAAGGATGTTTAAGTCGACAGATAAAAACAAACAACTCTGGATGACTTTCAACGTTCTGCTTTTAAATTCAGATAAGAAAAAGGTAGTGGTCTTTGGTCCAGAGCATTGTGGAAGCATAAAGTTTTGTTTGATTAGATTAAAAAGTGTTATTATTGTTTTTACCATTATAAGATGAATTCTGTGAAGAATTGTTCACTCTGAGTAAACCTGCAAGCTGTCTTGAAACAGATTACATTAGGGAAAAGTTCTTGGCAAGAGGAAAGACTAATGGGCTTGTTATTGCTGTTCAGCCAGGAAATCTTGTGATACCCTGACTCTGCCAGGTCAACGTGACATTAGAAGTTTTGCATCCAGATAAGTGATGGAATTGTTATTGTAAACTATCACGTAGGCTAATTTGATCTTTTCCAGATGTTTGGCTGGAGTCAATTCCTGGAACCGCGACAGAGAAGCAATGTTATGGATGCCAAAAAGTTTTACGTAAATGAGTATGATGATTTCAATTGGTCAAGAGGACCCCAATGCTTTGTATCTGTATAAAACCGCCTTGTAAAGACTGAAAAGGAGGGAGGCTTCTGGAATTTTTGATGATGTTTTTGTGCGCTGTGAAAGAATAAAAGTTCCCCTGTGGAGACTGGGAATAGAGATTTCTCTGAGTTCTGTGTTAATTATTTTAGCTCAGTGATAAGACCGCCCTCTCCTACAGCATCAACTTGTCCTCCAGTAATAACATAAAGAACCTTGTTGTCAACTTTGGCCAGGACCAGGATCATTTCAATCCCTTATTACACAGGCTATAAGAAAAAAGCAGATCTGATAAGCTTGTGGTGGTAACACCATTGTTAACTCAAAAGGTCAGGAATTCACCTTAACCATGTAAAAGTAGCCAATGATGACAATTAAAAAATAGAATAATATTAGTTCTTTCTGGTTTTCTTAAGTAGTGCTGCTGAATTTTACAATAGTTGTAGAGGGGCTGTGTTGGTATATGGAAGACCACAAAGCAGAACACTGCAGTCACCTATTCTGCATCTTATAAAAGCATGTAATAAATTGTCTGTATTGGACCCAGAGACAAACTGTGAAATTTTGGATATGTTCTTAAGAGATGAAATCCATTTATGATTACATTTTTAAAAAGATATCAACAAGTGTCAGCTAGACCAAAATATAATGCCCATATTTATTGCATGGTCTGAAGGGTTTTAAATGGGACGTAGGCAAAGAAAGGCACGCAACATCTCTCAGTGGACCTCTGACACCAAAATGTACATATTCCAATACGTGTAGATATACATATACAGATACATACACATATACATAGACATGTGGGATACTGTTGATCTATTATTTGGATGGGGGTAAACATTTTGGCAGGGTCAACCCCTCTATTGTATAAAGAGCTAACTGCTCTAAAATTTCAGGAGTAGTTAGCAATCATAAGAAGGGTTTGTGATCCAAAAATCAAGAATGTGAATCATTTTATGTGTATGTAATCTCACGTTTTTCATACTACATTTATTGGATTGGAAAATAATACTTAAAAAACATTGTTATTTCCCACAAAGACTATAGCCTAAATAGCCAAATATTCAGTAAAATCTCTTTTGCTAGATGTAGGATAGAAAACAAACCATCATGAATACCAGTTTGCTCTATCAATCAAATAGCTTTGGATAATGGGCTTTCCTTTTAATGATATTTAATCATTAAAGTAAGCAATAACTTCACTATAGCACGTTGTAGTGCCATCAAACTCATAGCACACATAGAGCACATTATCTTGATCATACTACAACTCTTACTTTGGGACAATGTGCCACAGATATTACACATATTCTCCATATTATTATTTTTTTTTAGGTATTATTATCCACAAAGATAATGTTAGAAGTTGTAGGGTCACATAAAATTGATCACATCTACTCCATATCACATTGTTTACACTGCAGCAACTTTTAAACAACTCACAAAGTTGTGACAAAAAATGTATTTAACCACCTTTTCCCAAAATAAGAGTTGTAGTATGATCAAGTATGATCAGACGGTGATACCGTGACGAAAGTCACTTTATATGACAAGTTTACCCACAAAACTGTTGGAGGTAAAAGTTACATTTTGAGGGGCTATGACTTCAGGTGGCAAGCTCCTCAATATCAAAAAAACATCATTAAAAGAACCCGGTTCTTCAGAGCATCTCCACATCTCACTGCCCCCCTGATCCTAAGACACCACTCTGGGAAACCCTTGATAAAATGCATTTGGTGTCTGTGGAGGTGAAGATGTGGAGGTATGTATTTTTAATTAATGTATTTAATTTTAAAATTGACTGCTTAATATGACCAATATATCCTATGAACAAATACAAAGTAGCAGAAAAGCATTTGTTACATTGTACTAATAACCCTAGATGTTTTTCTCAGATCTCTGCAGTAAGGCAAGTCCGGTCTGGAAGGGACTCACCTTCCTGCTCCGAAATAAGAATGAAGCAGGTATTTTAAATACTTTTTTTTATTATTGTCAAATAATTACATGTTAAATTACATGTTTCTTTGTGGCTAGAAGGGGAGAAGGACAGCTTTAATGTCTGTCTGTCAGCCGCTAAGACCAATGCACTTCTGTTAGCAGAAAATGGGCTTCTCAGATCAGCTTGAACAATAAATACTCAGAGGCTGTTAATCCCAACAACAGATAGTCTCCTTCAACACCAGAATTTGATTCAAACAGTGAAAGCTGATTTTCAATTGAGCAGATTCACAGTAAAGGTCACCATACAAAAACATTCAAACTAATTATAAATGCAAATTAAAGTTATGTATCTGAGGAAACCAGCTGACTGTGTTCAATCTTCATTTTTGTTACAATCTCCCATAGACTTCAACATTGTTTTTTCATAAAGTACATTACCTGTTTAAAAAAGTTCTTGTTATTGCAACAGGACAATTTCTTCATGGCAGTGTCCCTTTAAAGCGAGGTGGCAGTGATGCAAGAACTGCATGTAGGAGAAGGTCTCCATCTCCCACATGAAAATGTCAAAGATGCCATATGGGCAGCAGCTGCAGTCGTCCATTTTTACAAAGATGGAGGTATGTTATTGACAAGTAATTCATGGTTCGAACTTTTACACATGCAAATATGCAGATGTACATGGGTACCAGGCCACACTTTCCATTTTTTTAATCAAAAAAATAAAAATTGGAAACCCTGAATTAGTATCATCCACCTCACAGACCGGTCTCTCTGTTTAATTGACCATAGACTTCGAGCATTAGCGGTTAAGTCTTTCTCACTAGAGAAAACCTGTCGAAACGCCTCCTCAAATTCAGAAAATGTGCAACCAAAATCCAAACCGTTAGAAAAACGAGCCTCTGCCCATTTCTAAGCTTTTCCAGAGAGTAACCCAAGTACAAAAGAAATCTTAACAGAATCATGTGGAAAGGATTGTGGGGAGCAATTGAAAACTAGAGTGCATTGTAGAAGAAAACCCCTACAATCTTCTTTCTCACCAGAGAATTTTTCAGGATTCGGGGAAGTGACGACACGTGAGTGCGGAAGTTGCTGAGAAACCGGAGAGGCTGAAGTGCCCTCTACTGCCGGGGCGGAGAAATTACTCAAGGTGTGTTGAAACAAGGAGGCTAGATGTTCAATCTGCTGATTGGCCTGTTTCTGTTGTTCAAACAGAGAACGGAGGGAAGAATCATGTGTTATGATTTGGCGATGTTGTTCAGATAGAGTTCTCCTGAACACTTCTGCTGGGTCTGGTTGGCCAGAGTGTTCTGTCATATTGTTTTTAATGGATTTGACCCACATGCAGAAAGCAATTCAGGAGACAGAGTTTTACGGTAAAGTGTTTATTTACAGTGTAGTGACGTGGGCAGGGAAACTGGAACCGGGAAACCAACTGTAAAAATAAACAGGATGGTAAGCAGGGAATACTCAGAGTCAAAACTAAAGAATAATAATTCAGCCTTACTGGGTTGATGTAATGATCCGCCAGAGAGTGGGGAGCGGAGAGACCAAATAGTTGTTTACCTGTGAGACAGATGATGGTGGATAATGGTGTGCCAGGATGATAAGATGGTCCAGGGTTTTCAGAAGTGGAAGGAGGAGGGTGGACAGGGTTCTTGAATGGTAATCCAAGGAGTGAAGAATTCAGGAGGCTGCCAACCGGTGTGGTCCAATGAAGTAACGAGAGGTTAGAGTCTTTGCTCATGGAGCTGGACAGCTTCTTTCCAGAAGTTGTTAATCCAGGCAGAGTTCCACACAAAAAGGCAAGGTCAGGTTCTGGTAATCCACTAAGGGACAACATTCTGGCAGTGAGTTGCTGGCAGCCTCCTCCTAATATACTCCTCAGCAGGTGATCAAGGGAATGATGAACACCTGTCACCTTTCCTCCAGGTTCCATGCCATCTAGGGGCTAAGCAAAGTAACAGCACCAAAACAAACAGACAAAGCACAGATCCTGACATAAAGATGAAGTAAAAACTGAAATACTAGCTGAAACATTTAGCTAAATTCATAATATCAACATCATTAGTAACGAGGTAGGTAAACACAACTTAATATATAATATGAAATTAATAATATACTAATATTAAAAATATGAAAGAAACCAATAATCTACAAAATGAATCTTATACAAAAACAGAACTTAAGCAAGTGTGCATTTAGGAAAATCAAAGTAAATGGCACCCGGGAAAGAACAAATCTGATGGTGGACAGAGGGCCTTGTGGTGCCGACTGTATGGCATTGTATGTATGTATGTACGTTTCATTAGAAATACAGCAATCGTTATTTAGGATACAGATGATTGGCAGTTATATTTTCAGGGGACACAACCACAAAAAAAAAAACGGGCAACAACAGGACAAATCATCTTTACAATAAATGAGCAAATCAGAAGCCAGAAGTGTAATGATGAATGCTCCTGCATTTTCTTTCTTTCGCAGTCTCTGCCCTGACGAGAATATTTCTCCTATCAGTTTATTTGCACTGGGCGCTTCTGAGTACATAATTGCGCATGCAGAAGGCTGAGTTTGATGTTGTTTTGCAAGCAGATGCTTTATGTTTGGGGTTTGGACGAATCCAATGAGGCAAAGACTACATTCTGTTTCGCCTTTATAAAAATATTGAATTACAGGCTATTGCACAGGAGGGCAGAGCTGGGTCCAGAGTGGGGCACAGCCTCCACCATGACAGCACCATAGGAGTGCACACAGCTTGTTTATTGTGTTGCTCTATGTAATTCGCAGCAGTTGCAGCTTACAAATTGGCCAATTATATTATTATATGTTAATTATATTATTATATGTTAATTAATTTATTAGAGGTTTGCCTCCTTTGAAATTTTAATTATTTTCAGGTACTTGCCATGTTCTTTTTGTTTTGACAATATGTTTTTGAAGACTTAACCTTAAACAGCCAAAATATTTAAGCCCGAATTTAAGATTAGCAACATAAAAATAGTTGTAGGAGTGGATTATCTGTATATTATAGCTCATTTAAAAAAATATCACAAAACTGTCCTGCAAAGCATTTAAATTGAATATACATACATAAAAATAAAGTATTTTCCAATGATTGTACTGAATTCATTTGGTTTGTCTTGCCAATATTTTAACTATATAAAACGTGTTTGATTCTTAAAATTGTATTTTGGTTACATCATTATTTACTGTATAAACCCTCCCCTGATATATGTTCACATTCAAAAAATGTAATCAAACGGATCCAGTTCCAATTGTTCTGCATAATAAATCGCATTGCAGGTGGTAAGAGATTACATTTCCATATTCCCCTCCCATAAATTTGTGCGTGTTGGCCCCCTCCTTGAACCGCCACCTTAACGTGGTGGAGGGGCTTGAGTGCCCAAATGATCCTAGAGGCTATGTTGTCTGGGGCTTAAATTTCCCTGGTAGGGTCTCCCATGGCAAACAGGCTCTAGGTGACGGGTCAGACAAAGAGCGGTTCAAGACACCCTCATGAGGACTACACAATCGAGGCACATGATGTCCCCCGGTACAGCAGAGCCGGGGTCCCACCCTGGAGCCAGGCCCGGGGTCGGGACCTGTCGGAGAGCGCCTGGTGGCTGGGTTGCTCCTCGTGGGACCTGGCCGGGCCAAGCCCGAAGGAGAGATGCAAGGCCATCCCCCAGTGGGCCCACCACCTGCAGGGGGAACCGTGAGGGACCGGTGCAAAGAGGATTGGGCGGCAGACGAAGGTGGAGACCTCAGCGGCCCGATCCCCGGATGCTTAGGCTGGCTCTAGGGACGTGGAATGTCACCTCACCGGGTGGGAAGGAGCCTGAGCTTGTGCGGGAGGACGAGAGCTATCGACTAGATATAGTCGGGCTCACCCTCATGCATAGCCTGGGCTCCGGAACACATCTCCTTGAGAGGGGCTGGACTCTCTTCTACTCTGGAGTGATCCGTGAGGAGAGGTGGCGGGCTGAGGTGGGTTTGCTTGTTCCCCCCCTGTTCAGTCGACTCGTTTTGGGGTTTACCCCAGTGGATGAGAAGATCGCATCCCTGCGCCTTTGGTTTGGGGACAGGTCTCTGACTGTCGTTTCGGCCTACGGGCCGGGCGGTAGTGCGGAGTACCCGGCGTTCTTGGCGTCCGTGTCGTGGGTGCTGGATAGAGCCCCTCCCAGGGACTCCATTATTCTGCTGGGGGACTTCAATGCCCACGTGGGAAACAGTGACAACTGGAGAGGCGTTATCGGGAGTTATGGCCTCCACGATCTGAATCGATCTGAGTGGTGTTTCCTTATTGGACTTCTGTGCTAGTCACGAATTGTCCATAATGAACACCATGTTCAACCATAAGGGTGTCCATCAGTGCACTTGGCACCAGGACACCCTAGGCAGGAGGTCGATGATCGACTTTTTTGTTGTATCGTCAGACCTTCGGACGCATGTTTTGGACACTCGGGTGAAGAGAGGGGTTGAGCTGTCGACTGATCACCACCTGATGGTGAGTTGGATCTGCTGGAAGAGCAGAAAGCTGGACAGACTTGGCAGGCCCAAGCGCATAGTGAGGGTCTGCTGGGAACATCTGGCAGAGCCCTCAGCCAGGGATGTATTAAAATCCCACCCCCGGGAGAGCTTTGACCAGATTCCGGGCGATGTTGGGGACATAGAGCCCATAGCTGCCTGCCGTGGTGGCAATCCCAGAACCCGGTGGTGGACACCGGCAGTAAAGGTGTTCAGCTTCTGTCAAGCTGAAGAAGGAGTCCTATCGGCTGTGGTTGGCTTGTTGGACTCCTGAGCCGGCTGACGGGTACCGTGAGGCCAAACGTCCTGCCGCCCGGGCTGTGGCAGAGGCAAAAACCCGGGCTGGGGAGGAGTTCGGTGAGGCCATGGAGAAGGACTTTCGGTGTGCCTCGAAGCGATTCTGGCAAACCGTCCGGCGCCTCAGGAGGAGGAAGCAGTGCCTCTTCAACATTAAATGGCAGTCGGAGAATGTGCCTCTGGACTGGCAGACTGGGGTGGTGGTCCCCCTTCAAAAGAAGGGGGACCGGAGGGTGTGTTCCAACTACAGGGGGATCACACTCCTCAGCCTCCCTGGTAAGGCCTACGCCAGAGTATTGGAGAGGAGAGTCCGGCCGATAGTCGAACCTCGGCTTCAGGAGGAGCAGTGTGGTTTTCATCCCGGGCGTGGAACACTGGACCAGCTCTATACCCGCTATAGGGTACTCGAGGGTTCATGGGAGTTTGCCCAACCGGTCCACATGTGTTTTGTGGACCTGGAGAAGGCATTCGACTGTGTCCGTCGTGGTGCCCTGTGGGGGGTGCTCCAGGAGTATGGAATCGAGGGCCCTTTATCAGAGGCCATCCTATCTCTGTACAAGCGGAGCAGGAGTTTGGTTCGCATTGCCGGCACTAAGTCGGATCTTTTCCCGACGCATGTTGGACTCCGGCAGGGCTGCCCTTTGTCACCGGTCCTGTTCATAACTTTTATGGACAGGATTTCTTGGAGCAGCCAAGGGCCGGAGGGGGTCTGGTTTGGTGACCAGTGGATTTCGTTTCTTCTTTTTGCGGATGACGTGGTCCTGCTGGCCCCCTCTAGCCAAGACCTACAGCATGCACTGGGGTGGTTCGCAACCAAGTGTGAAGCGGCTGGGATGAAGATCAGCTCCTCCAAGTCTGAGGCCATGGCTCTCGACTGGAAAAGGGTGGCTTGTCCTCTTTAGGTTGGGGAGGAGTTCGTGCCTCAAGTGGAGGAGTTCAGGTATCTTGGGGTCTTGTTCACGAGTGAGGGAAGAATGGAGCGGGAGATCGACAGATGGATCAGTGTGGCTGCCACAAAAATGGGGGCACTGTGCCGGTCCGTTGTGGTGAAGAGAGAGCTGAGCCAAAAAGCGAAGCTCTCGATTTACCTGTCGGACTACGTTCCTACCCTCACCTATGGTCATGAACCTTGGGTCATGACCGAAAACTCACCCATCAGTCCTCAATGATTATAGACCTGTTGCCTTGACATCTCACATCATGAAGGTCCTAGAGAGACTCCTGTTGGCCCACCTGAGTAAGCAAACAGTAAACCATCAGGACCTCCTTCAGTTTGCTTATCGCTGTGGAGTTGGAGTTGAAGATGCCATCATACACCTGCTTCAACAAACCCACTGTCATCTGGACAAAGCCAGCAGCACTGTGAGGATCATGTTCTTTGATTTCTCCAGAACATTTAATACAATCCAACCTGATTTGCTTTGTCAGAAACTCCAGAAGATTCAGGTGGAGGCCTCAACAATCTCCTGGATCAAAGACTACCTGACAAACAGACCACAGTTTGTGAAACTGAAGGGATGTGAGTCTAACCAGGTAGTCAGCAGCACAGGAGCACCACAGGGGACTGTACTCTCACCATTCCTTTTCACTCGGTACACCTCAGACTTCCAGTACAAGACAGACTCCTGTCATCTGCAGAAATACTCGGATGATTCTGCAGTCGTGGGGTGGATCAGAGATGGACAAGAAGCTGAGTACAGGAAGGTGGTGGACCGCTTTGTGGCATGGTGTGGAAACAATCATCTCATTTTGAACGTGACTAAAACAAAGGAGATGATTGTAGATTTTAAGAGAAACAGTAATAAGTCAAAAACTATTTATATCATGGGAGAAGAAGTGGAGGTGGTGGAGGAGTATAAATACCTCGGTGTTCACCTGGACAACAGACTAGAGTGGAGATGCAACTGTGAAGCCATCTACAAGAAGGGACAGAGCAGACTGTACTTCTTGAGGAAGCTTAGGTCCTTTGGTGTTTGCAGCAAGATGCTGCATATCTTCTATAAGTCTGTTGTGGAAAGTGTGATCTCTTCTACCATCATCTGCTGGGGTAGCAGCATCAGAGCCAGGGACTTAAAAAAGCTCAACAAGCTGATAAAGAAGGCTGGTTCTGTTCTGAGGACTCCTCTGGAACTTCTGGAGATCATTGTGGAAAGATGGATTCTTCATAAAATGAAGAACATTATGGAGAACCCTGAGCATCCTCTTCATGAGACTGTCCTACAACAACAGAGTGTCTTCAGTCAGAGGCTTCTTCAGATCTGCTGTAAGACGGAGCGCTACAGGAGATCCTTCCTACCCACAGCCATCAGCATCTACATCGGCTCTTTGAGGAAATCTTCATAATATGAGCTACAACAACATTTAATTTCCCTTTGGGATTAATAAAGTATTTTTGAATTGAATTGAATTGAAAGAACGAGATCCCAGATACAAGCTGTTGAATGAGCTTCCTCCGTTAGGTGGCCGGGCACTCCCTTAGAGATTCAGTTTAGTTTATTTATATAGTGCCAATTCACAACACATGTCTTCTCAAGGCACTTCACAAAGGGTTTGGAATGGTATGGGGTTGTTGGGGAGGTTAGATTAAACTACTGTTTGAGTTTGGCCATTTTAGAATGGGCTATGGGTAGGGGTACAAAGTAAAATAATACACTGATAAAGTGTGTCCATGTAGAGCCCACTGGTGGTCATTGTTATACTAAAAACTAGGGAGGGTCCGATATGATATTTTTCTGCCGATACAATGTACGATAATTGTATTGCTGCTGTGGCCGATATCCGATATTTGCCGATATTAAAATGAATGGAAATGTTTAATATTCATAATAATAATAGGAAAAATTCAGATTTGTTTTTTATTGAAAATGCAAATTTGCCTTTAAATTGTACAATCACATTGCACTGGCCTTAAAATGTTTAGGCAAAGATGTAGCAGGAACATTTACAAAGCCGTGTAACAACAAACAGCCATAAAAAAAATAGAAGCTCAGCTTATCTGACTGTAAACCTATTTGATGTAACTGTCAACATCCACCTTCAGTTTTAGGTATGAACTTAAGTGTGCTCACGAATGCGTGCAGCAAAAACCTTGTATAGTTCAGGTAGTCCAGTGTCGGAAAAAAAATGGCAATTCGGTATGCTGTAACGGGGCTCAGTGTGTTCCATGAGCCGACGAAACCGTATTCTCTACTATACAGAAAGGCTGGTCGTCCAATGCAATCATTTGGTTAACCGTCTTTGTTATATATGTGGCTTTCGTTGAATCTTTGCTGAATTTCTTTGTTTTCTCGAGTGCTTGTGCAATAGTTCCCTGTTTTTCGGTAGCTCCGGGCTTGCTTACATTAGCTTGTTGCTGGTATTCATTGTACACCGATGGGTGTTTATTTTTCAAATGTGTTCTTAAATTTGTGGTATTGAAAGACCTCGCGTGCTCACCACCCCGCATAACTTCACCTATGCACAAATTGCATATTGCTATTCGGCTGTCTTCTTGAGATACCGTAAAATACTTCCAGACTGCTGACATGTTGGCTTTAGCGTTGACCTGCTATTGAACTTTAACGTCCGCATGTGTGAATTGGAGCGTCTCCAGCTGCGTTCAGGGACTGTTTGGAATCCCGCAGTCACACAAACCAAACAATATGACATCGGGGAACATTTTTACTCATCGGACCGATGTCGATATAAAAAGAAATTAGATATATCGGCCGATAATACCTGCCGTGCAGATTTATCCTCCATCCCTACTAAAAACCACAAGGACTGGGGGAACCTCTTTCTGTCAGACTGATTATAACTATTGGAAAAGAGAAGGGGTCGCACAGGTAGCAGAAATGGAGGGTGTGTTTGCACCTCAACCATAAGTGAGCCGGTTTAGGCTAAAACCGACACCAAACTTACTCCATCCAGCAGGGAGGGAGGAAAGCAGAGGTAATAATAATTGGAGTGTTGTTTCCCATTGCATTGTGTGAAAGGTCTGTAACTGTAAAATGGGCTAAGTCAGTTCAATCGAATCATATAGATTTCAAGTCAGGCACATGCATTCCAATTAATATCTAACCATTGAACAGTACAGACAGATTCAGTTATTTATTCAAATAGGATAAAAAGTTTTTCTATCTAAGGAATCCCAGCAGATTGCATCCAGTCAGTGCCTTGCAGCATTCACTCCTCCTGGATGAGCATATGGAGACAGTGGACAGTCACTGGCGTTGACGTTGCAGCAATCCCTCATACTGAGCAAGCATGTAGCGACAGTGGAGAGGAAAATCTCCCTTTTAACAGGAAGAAACCTCCACCAGAACCAGAACCAGGCTCAGTATGAGCGGCCATCTGCCACGACCGACTGGGGGTTTTAGAAAACAGAGCAGAGAAGGAAAGAGAACACAAAAGCAGAACACAGAAGCACTGATCCAGGAGTACTTTCTATGGGGAAGGAAAAGTAAATGTTAGTAGATGTAGCTCCTTTAGTCATTTAATCTAGAAAGAAAGAACAAATAAACTGTGAGGCAGTTTTCAAGGATAGAGTCTGAAAGAGAGCACATATAATTAGTTACAGTAAAAGCTCAGTCAATTGCTTTATCTAGGAGAGATATATTACTCAGCATTGTGGAAATAAAGAGTAACCGTCATGTTGGTGTGCCCGCTGAGACTCACAAACTCAACAACAAGCAGCTGCTCTGTTCTGTATATTTCTGCCGTCTTTTTAAGGAGAAATATTATAGTGAGATCCAAAAGCAGCTCATTCTACACAGATGTTGCAGCCTTCTATTTATACTTTCGGAACGGCGTCGACAAATTCATGCTACGAGCAAGAGACGCCTTTCTCTCCCACAATGTGCTGGTTAGCAACGCCCAGCTGAACAGGTATGTTTTTGTAACTTTTGTTAGGAATAACCTTTATTAATATGACACATAGCTGTTTATCCCTTTTATGCCATAGTGATATAAAGTATAAGTTCTAATGTTTCCCTTTTGTTAGAATAGGATAAGAATGCTCATCGACACAAATTACAAGGATAAATGGCCCAAGGTTCGTCATAAATGACCTTAGGCTGGGGCACTGGGGTTGATATTGGAGCAGCTGGTAAATGGTTTTAGAAAGCCACAGCACACTTAGATTAAGCATGGACACCCGCTACTACACAATCTAACAGATAGACACCACAATGGTGACACATAGTCTACTGATAATCACTGAGGGAGGGCACATCCATTGCATTGGATTGCCAGATATAAAACTACATGTGACCTTCTATCGGGGCTCTTCGTCATCCTCTAACAGACAGCGACGGTCCGAGACGGGAGCCTCAGCGCTGATCTCTGTAATCATTCCTCTGCCTTAATCAGAATCAGAATCAGAATCAGAATCAGAAAAGCTTTATTGCCAAGTACGTTTTTGGACATACAAGGAATTTGTTTTGGCGTAGTCAGTGCAATACAATACAAATTAAAAAGTATAAACATATCTACAATATAATATAAATTTAGATTAAGGAAGCTAAAAGTTAGAAACTGTTTGAGATTCATCATTTAAGAGTCTTTAGATAGAGTGTGTGATTGCTTCTGGGTACTAAGGACCGGAGGAGCTCCGAGGCGTCTGACCACCAACAGGGTGCGGTAGCTCGGAGAAATTGGTGTTCCCGCCCACGCCCCGGAAGCAAAACCACTTTTTGATAGGATTATTGCCACGAAAGGACAAACGCCTCATAGCAGCACTCTGGCTGTGTTGTTAGTTCTGAGTGAGCTGTTTTTGTAATTCTTGGAGGCAGAGAAATGGTTCAGAATAATTGTTGCGTACGCATTAATAAGTGATAAGACGTGTTAATAAGCGGTGCGGCTTTAACGGTGAGACCCGGGAAGAACTATACAATCTTCTAAAAGATAGCTAAAGTCTATGGGTGTAGGTTTCGAGTTCCTTTATTGTACGCAAGGGAAGATCGGTTTCCCTCGCACACAATATAAAAGCTACCTCCCTTTATGAGGCACGCAAAAACTTGGTTAGATACTACCGAGGGGAAGTATTAGGTTTCGATAGCTCCTTGGACTTCTTAAAAGCCCTTAACGCTGCTTACTTCCTTGTGAGTAAACACGCAGAGATCGATGCGCATCCTCGGCATGGTTTAAAGGTCCTGCGGTTCTCTTAAAGAACCTACAAACACAGCCAAGCGGGGGTCTTGAGTTTCAATAGCTCTCTAATTCTTCCATAAGAAAAATTTAAAAGCTGCTGGCTCCTTTTTGAGTAAACAGCTGTATAAAGATAAAAGTGGTAGTTGCTATTATTTTAAATGATGCTTGGTTTAGTTCTTATTAAAAATTTTAAATACAAACTCACTGATGAACACAAAAAATGAAGGGCATATTATATCTTATAATCTTAGTTTGTCTTACCCAGTTTTATAGATACAACATCCAGTTTCAGTCAGCTTTGTATTTAGTTCAAGTAACTAAAGTTTGTTTCAATTAAATCAAGTTTTCTCTATTTCAGTCCAGTCCAGTAATTCTGTTAAGGTTCATTTCATCTTGTGTTAAGTTTGAGTCTAATTCAATCATTTTGAACCTGACTGGAAAAAGTCTAAACATCTGTTAAAATCTTTTTGTTTTACCATAGAGAACTGACCTAATATTATTATGGTATGTTGAGGACTCTAATTTTTACATAACATGAAACAGACATTTATTTCACAAAAACAGAAAGTCAAATACAGACATTTGGCCACATGAAAGTTTAAATAACCTGTTTGTAAAAGAATTATGAAAAATTGAAGACGGATCTATGAACTTTCTTATGGTTATCAGTATTTTCAATACAGGTAGAACCTTTGCTATCTTTATATGATTTTTCGGAAAAGATTCTGGAAACCTTATTAAGATATAAGTTTGGCAAAGATCATCAGAACATCAGACCTTTATTAGCGCTTTTAAGGTCCCTCAAAGATGCATTACAATAAAATCAGTCATTCCCATTCACACACATTCACACACTACTTACTTATTTCTCTGTCAGAGTCATTTTATTTGCAAAAATTTGAACATAATTTGACTTCTATTATTCTTAAATGCACATCGTTTCCTCATAACCCCTTTTGTTTCCACTAGGTCTGTTTTGAACGCTTCAATTCTTTTTTATTCACCAAGAATCAATAAGGTGGTCTTAGTGGGGTCCACCTTAAAGGTGTTATCTGTTGGGTGTCATGTTATCATTGTCAGATCAGTGAGGTTCATAAGTCAGTCAGAACCTTGGTCATTTGGTCTGTGCTCATAATGTTTCATAGATCCAGCCTATGATTAGTCAGCAAAACTTCCACCTATAGGAGAAAAATTGATTGTTAATGAATGAGCTGCATTTCCTAGGAACACTGTCTTCCTTCTGGATGAGCATCACCTGTTGAAAAACTTTCATCATTGTTTGTTTCACATATTCAATCAGATCTTTATATTATACCAGTAGGTGAAGTTGTTAGTATCTCATGTAGACTGACATATACTGTTGCATTTGGAGAAGATCTCAGATTAAATAAACTTAGTTAGAGCTTCAATCCAGGTTCATTTTATGTCTGCAGACTTTAGCCAATTTCTCTTTTTTTTTTTATACATAAAGAGCAAGATTTAAAACATTTTCAAAAGGCAGATTGTGGCAGAATGTAGACAAAACTGCTTATTGATTGACAAAATAACATTCAAGCACACAATCACCATATTAAAGGTTCTACTTCTAGAGAATCACTAAACTTCTGGGGTCCAGTTTTGGCCCGCGGACCTTGAGCCCGACACATGCAGGGTAGAGTTACAATCCCCATCTCTCAGCAGAGACAGGCTTCTGCCTTTTGTGCAGAAGTTTTATCTCTGTTCTCAGGCAGCTGCATCTCTTTGTCAAGGTCGCCTCACAGAGCTGAAAACTAACTTCTCTCAAAGAGGAAAATCAAGAATGCACAAAATCTGAGCCAAATATGAAATTATTTCCCTGTAAAATGAATCTTTTGCATTTTATCATGATATTGTTGGTAGTAGAACAATTAGCACCCTAAAGAGTTTTCACACTTTCAAAGGTTTTCGCACCCAAACAAGTATTAGCACTCACAAAAGTATTAGCACTCAAAACGTATTAGCACTCAGAAAAGTATTCGCACTCAAAAAAGTATTAGCACTCAAAAAAGTATTAGCACCCTGAAAAGTATTCACACCTTTCTTCACTCCACTCTGTTCATTCACTGGTCAAATGAGGCCGTCCAGAAAATATGGCACGCTGTGTCCCTGGTATCTGGACTATTTTGAGAGTGACATAAACACGTCTCAAGACACCTTAGTTTCCCCACCTACAATCCAAACAGCAATCAGCACTCTGTCATTGTTGACACCAGTTAGGTTTCCATACAGGAATGCTGCATTCATTCACCTGCAATGAGAGTCTGGCGAACCGCTGCGCCTTTCTCCAGTCACACCGTATTTTTCACACACTCCTCCTAACAAGTCTGTCTCACAGATTATTCTTCCGAGGACAGCTAATTTATTTTATGTGTCTTTATGTTTGTGCACTTTTATCTATTATTGGAGTGCACTATGTTGGACCACTTGTTTGCTGAGTATTGGATTATCTGCCCGTTGTTGGACGTCACTGTGCCCCTCCAATGGCATCGGCCATTTTGTACCCAGGACAGCCCGCTCCTACATATCCCATCGAGCATTGCGACTGATATGACTGGGCGTCCCCAGTCTGACGTCACAGGATGCTATATAGGAGGCGCTCATGTTTGAAAAGCTGCCTTCCGCTGGAAATGACCTGGTGATTGAAGAGCGCCACTTTAAGAGAAGAACTCTGTGAAGAGTTTCATTCATTCTCTCTCGTTGGACAACGAACTATTCATAACTGAAGTTTTTGGACTAAGAAGGCCAGAGATTTCACTTTTGCCGATCGAAGACGTGAGTTAACACGTAACTGGAGACACGGAGTTTCGGAGAGACGAACCGCTACCGTGTTTCATTTTCAAGTCGACTTTGATGGTCAGATCATATTTTTCCTTTTTGTCAAGAAGACCGAAGGACAAAGACTGACCGTTCCCCTGAAGTTAATTGTGGACGCACAATTAACTCAACCCCACGTTTCCTCGCTCGAATTCCCTCGCTCAGGAAGAAGACGACACAAGTAAAACCCATTTCTTTTTTTTATTTCTTTATTAGAAGGCCTGGGCAGGGTCAGAGGTTGTAGAAGCGATCAGAATCGCTGGTTAGGATCTCATGTGTTCTGAATAATATGTGCATGTAACCTTGCTTGTTGAAACTTTGATGTGTTATGTAATATCGGGACCCGCCGTGTTCCCCAGAGCTGTCTGTGTTTACTATCTGAACGTGGGTGCGTTGCAAAACTGGACTGTTAAAACGACCTCATGGTAAAATTCTCCATTTTACCTTTGTCTTCAATCTCACTGTGCTAGCTTGCCACCAAAAGTTATCAATCCTTTGTTTCAGGAGTAAAGGGGGGAAGTTTTATGATCAGAAGATCATAAAAGACACTCTAAGCTGCGCTCCAACCCCCCACCAGTCATCACCACACCCCCCTCTTCATATCCTCTCCCTTCATCTGTTTTGCCATAAACTGCTGGTTGACTCAATACATACCCACTACCGTTTGTTGATTTTGCTTATTTAGATGTGTTACCCCTGTGTTTGTAGAATTTTGCATGTTGAGTAGGTGACAATTAATAAATATTCACATAGATAAAGAGAGAGCGTTTGGTGTTTCATTGTGTGCAAAAAGTGATGTGTCAGTCAAAATAAGGTTGAAGTTCCACACGTTTCGGCAGAAACGGTCGATTAAACAGTGACATCTCCGGCAATAGTTATTAACTATTACGGAGTATTTAACGGTTGTAATTGTCAGAGGCGTTGAGCCACAATTACAACACCAGAAACCTCTCTGGTCTCGATTCGTAAATGAGGATTTATGGTTAAGAAATTGATTTTGTCAGATTATGATTTGTAATTATAATTATTGATCAAGATTATTCAATCAATAATCATACTCCCAACAACTAAATGCGCTCCAGTTTCTGACTAGTCTTGCTGAATTATCCTATTCCAGCTCATAGTTTTCTCATGCTGGTCTTGTTACAAATGTCATTTATAACTCACAGTCATGCACTCACTGTTACTGGTCTTACAGATTCATACAAACTGTTCACAGTAACTTATAGCTTCACGGGACTTCAGACTATGTGTTTTATGAATTACCACATCTGTAATCTGGTTTTATTGAGACAGAACTCGATTAAAACACAGCACTCAAACCTTTGTGTTTTTGCCCGGTCTTAGCTTTCTGACTCCAGAATACAATGAACAACCTTCTTTCAAACCTCAAGAAAACTGTTTACAGTTCGGAGGTCCCCACCCTCCGGGACTTCAACCCAGCGAAATCATGAATTCTCGTCAGAAAACATGTGGAGTTGCCAAACTCAGGAAACAGAATTTGTAGTATCTTCAAACTACAGGCCTCAAACCCACAGAATCTAATGTGTTCTGAATGATATGTGCATGTAACCTTGTTATTGAAACTTTGATGTGCTGTGTTGATATCTGAAGCCGCTGCGCTCCCAGCTCTGTGAGTGTTTTGTGGGATATTTTACCACCTGACAGCAAGCGCAGGTGCGCTGTGAGACTGGACTGCTAAAATAACCTCATGGTGAAATTCCCCATTTTTTTCTTTGTCTTCAACCTCGCTGCTTGCTAGCTTGCCACCAAAAGTTTTATAACTCTTTGTCTGCTCAAGAGTTGGGGGAGATTTTATGACTGAGTATAACTGAGTTACAGTTGGAGCTGCGCCTCACCCTCCACTCACCCCACACCCCTTCGTCATATTCTCATTTTTGCCATAACTGCTGGATGATTCAATACACACCCACTACTGTTTTGCTTTATTTTTGCTTAGTTAGATATTTTACCCCTTTTATGTAGAACTTTGCATGTTGAGTAGGTGATTTAATAAATGTTCACATAGATGATAACAGAAGGCGTTCTGTGCTTATTGTGTGCAAGAGTTATTCGTCAGTCAAGATAAGGTTGAAGTTCCACACGTTTCGGCAGAAACGGTCGATTAAACAGTGACATCTCTGGTAATAGTTATTAATTATTACGGAGTATTTAACGGTTGTAATTGTCAAAGGCGTTGAGCCACAATTACAACACCAGAAACGTCTCTGGTCTCAATTCAGCAATGAGGATTTTGGTTAAGAAATTGATTTTGTCAAATTATGATTTTTAATTATAATTATTGATCAAGATTAATCAATCAATAATCATAACTCCCAACAACTGTTAAGGGGAGACTGCGTAAATCAGGCCTTAATGGTAAAATAGCTGTTAGGAAACCACTGCTGAGGACAGGCAACAAGCAGAAGAGACTTGTTTGGGCTAAAGAACACAAGGAATGGACATTAGACCAGTGGAAATCTGTGCTTTGGTCTGATGAGTCCAAGTTTGAGATCTTTGGTTCCAACCACCGTGTCTTTGTGCGGTGCAGAAGAGGTGAACGGATGGACTCTACATGCCTGGTTCCCACCGTGAAGCATGGAGTAGGAGGTGTGATGGTGTGGGGGTGCTTTGCTGGTGACATTGTTGGAGATTTATTCAAAATTGAAGGCATACTGAACCAGCATGGCTACCACAGCATCTTGCAGCGGCATGCTATTCCATCCGGTTTGCGTTTAGTTGGACCCTCATTTATTTTTCAACAGGACAATGACCCCAAACACACCTCCAGGCTGTGTACATAAATTGACCAAGAAGGAGAGTGATGGGGTGATGCGCCAGATGACCTGGCCTCCACAGTCACCGGACCTGAACCCAATCGAGATGGTTTGGGGTGAGCTGGACCGCAGAGTGAAGGCAAAAGGGCCAACAAGTGCTAAGCATCTCTGAGAACTCCTTCAAGACTGTTGGAAAACCATTTCAGGTGACTACCTCTTGAAGCTCATCAACAGAATACCAAGAGTGTGTGGAGCAGTAATCAAAGCAAAAGATGGCTACTTTGAAGAACCTAGAATATAAGACATATTTTCAGTTGTTTCACACTTTTTTGTTCAGTATATAATTCCACATGTGTTAATTCATAGTTTTGATGCCTTCAGTGTGAAGTTACAATATTCATAGTCATGAAAATAAAGAAAACTCTTCGAATGAGAAGGTGTGTCCAAACCTTTGGTCTGTACTGTATATACAAAAGATGTAACATCAACTGGCCAGTGTGGATGTGTGAGAGTCGATAACAGTGAACTGACGGAAGTGACGGGGGACACATTACACTGACAGACTTTGACTGCTACATGCTACATGCTAAGCTAACATGCTAAACTAACAGACCCTAGCTCACTGAATAAACTCTACTGTGCATAAGCTTTGGTGTCTGAGAGATAACGAAATAAGCTCTAATGTGTGTGAAGTGAGAGAATGACTAGAAAATGAGCTCCCTGCTTGTTCTGTAGGAGCAGCCTTGGAGACGGGGAGGAGAAATATATTAGCAAGTTTCAACCACAAAGACGCTTTAACAAGTTAAAACGCATTAATAAGTGATAAGACGTGTTAATAAGCGGTGCGGCTTTAACGGTGAGACCCCGGGAAGAACTGTGCAATCTTCTAAAAGATAGCTAAAGTCTATGGGTGTAGGTTTCGAGTTCCTTTATTGTACGCAAGGGAAGATCGGTTTCCCTCGCACACAATATAAAAGCTACCTCCCTTTATGAGGCACGCAAAAACTTGGTTAGATACTACCGAGGGGAAGTATTAGGTTTCGATAGCTCCTTGGACTTCTTAAAAGCCCTTAACGCTGCTTACTTCCTTGTGAGTAAACACGCAGAGATCGATGCGCATCCTCGGCATGGTTTAAAGGTCCTGCGGTTCTCTTAAAGAACCTACAAACACAGCCAAGCGGGGGTCTTGAGTTTCAATAGCTCTCTAATTTTTCCATAAGAACAATTTAAAAGCTGCTGGCTCCTTTTTGAGTAAACAGCTGTATAAAGATAAAAGTGTAACATCAACTGGCCAGCGTGGATGTGTGAGAGTTGATACCAGTGAACTGACGGAAGTGACGGAGGACACATTACACTGACGGACTTTGACTGCTACATGCTACATGCTAAGCTAACATGCTAAGCTAACAGACCCTAGCTCACTGAATAAACTCTACTGTGCATAAGCTTTGGTGTCTGAGAGATAACGAAAAAAGCTCTCATGTGGACCAGGAAATGGTGCTGTACTGCCTGGTTGGCCAGAGTGTGTAAACGTGTGTGTGAAGTGAGAGAATGACTGAGAGAATCACTAGAAAATGAGCTCCCTGCTTGTTCTGTAGGAGCAGCCTTGGAGACGGGGAGGAGAAATATATTAGCAAGTTTCAACCACAAAGACGCTTTAACAAGTTAAAACAACAGTTTGATGGAGCTTGTTTGGTCCTGGAAATAATTGTCGAGTCACCAGAAAAGGGTAAGAAATAAGTTTTAACCATTAAGTGACACAAAGTGGTTCCACTCTAAAATGCTGTAGTTATTGGGTAATCGAACGTTTATGTGGCCGATGTTTGTCCATTTTGTCTGTCTGTTTTTGTGAAATGAATGTCTGTTTCATGTTATGTAAAAATGAGGGTATATGTGGCAGGATACATTTAATTTAAATTGTTTTCTGGTATGAAACTAATCGGAATTTTGAGTTTTTAGGTCTGGGGAAGCAGTCCTGACTATGGACTGCTTGCTTGAAAGGTAAAAAAAATTTAAACTGTCTGACACTCAGTGTTATTTATTAAATAAGGTATCCCAATAATAATTAGACAACCTGTATGTGTATGATTTAGAGAAAAGAGAGAGAAAGGACAACAGCCTGAAGCACAGCAGAAACTTCTGTCTAACATCATGTGAATCAGTTAATGTAGACCCTAAGTCTTGATTGTCTTCGTCCATCTTCGGTCCCCTCTGAGCGACATCCATCCCCAAGCGTCTATTGGCAGGTTCAGCTACCCGAAAAGGTTAGTCTTAAAATGGAATACAGAATCATATGTTCATACCGGCAGGTTACGCCCAATTGTAGGTAATTATCAACTACTATTATCATTATCATTAAAGCAGGCCACATAGTGGCTTAATAAAATGGATCCTTGTCAAAAATATTTAATCATAATCAGAAACAATGTACCTGTTTAGCACAATTAGAAACCTTTTCACTTTAAACCAGCCTCCATTTATTACTTAACACATGTCCTAAAAATCAACCTATGGAGAGGTGAACACATAACCAAAAATAACCTGCGAGGTCCTATTAATACTTTCATTCATGACATGTGCTTAACTAATTTCATTTAATCAATCTGTCATTAACTTATCTGATACATCGTTCATACCACTCGTACTCGTACTCGTACTCTTACTCGTCGTCTTCCGCTTATCCGGGACCGGGTCGCGGGGACAGCAGACTCAACAGAGACGCCCAGACGTCCCTCTCTCCAGACATCTCCTCCAGTTCCTCCAGGGGGAGCCCAAGGCGTTCCCAGGCCAGCCGAGGGACATAGTCCCTCCAGCGTGTCCTGGGCCATCCCCTGGGCCTCCTCCCGGTGGGACGTGCCCGGAACACCTCCCAGGGGAAGCGTCCAGGAGGCATCCGGTATAGATGCCCGAGCCACCTCAACTGGCTCCTCTCCATGTGGAGGAGCAGCGGCTCTACTCCGAGCTCCTCACCTTATCTCTAAGGGAGTGCCCGGCCACCCTACGGAGGAAGCTCATTTCAGCCGCTTGTATCCGGGATCTCGTTCTTTCGGTAATGACCCAAAGTTCATGGCCATAGGTGAGGGTAGGAACGTAGACCGACCGGTAAATTGAGAGCTTTGCTTTTCGGCTCCGCTCTCTCTTCACCACAACGGACCGGCACAGTGCCCCCATTACTGTGGCAGCCGCACCGATCCGTCTGTCGATCTCCCGCTCCATTCTTCCCTCACTCGTGAACAAGACCCAGAGATACTTAAACTCCTCCACTTGAGGCAGGAACTCCCCTCCAACCTGAAGAGGACAAGCCACCCTTTTCCGGTCGAGTACCATGGCCTCGGACTTGGAGGAGCTGATCCTCATCCTAGCCGCTTCACACTCGGCTGCGAACCGCCACAGCGCATGCTGTAGGTCTTGGCTAGAGGGGGCCAGCAGGACCACGTCATCCGCAAAAAGAAGAGACGAAATCCACTGGTCCCCAAACCAGACCCCCTCCGGCCCTTGGCTGCATCTAGAAATCCTGTCCATAAAAGTTATGAACAGGACCGGTGACAAAGGGCAGCCCTGCCGGAGTCCAACATGCACTGGGAACAGGTCCGACTTAGTGCCGGCAATGCGGACCAAACTCCTGCTTCGCTCGTACAGGGACCGGATGGCCCCTAATAAAGGGCCACCGATTCCATACTCCTGGAGCACCCCCCACAGGGCATCACGAGGGACACAGTCGAATGCCTTCTCCAGGTCCACAAAACACATCTGAACCGGTTGGGCAAACTCCCATGAACCCTCGAGCACCCTGTAGAGGGTATAGAACTGGTCCAGTGTTCCACGGCCGGAACGAAAACCACACTGCTCCTCCTGAAGCCGAGGTTCGACTATCGGTCGGACTCTCCTCTCCAATAACCTGGCGTAGGCCTTACCAGGGAGGCTGAGGAGTGTGATCCCCCTGTAGTTGGAACACACCCTCCGATCCCCCTTCTTATGAAGGGGGACCACCACCCCAGTCTGCCAGTCCAGAGGTACTGTCCCCGACCGCCACGCAATGTTGAAGAGGCGTGTCAACCATGACAGCCCTACAACATCCAGAGACTTGAGGTACTCAGGGCGGATCTCATCCACCCCCGAAGCCTTGCCACTGCGGAGCTTTTTAACCACCTCAGTGACTTCAGCCTGGGTGATGAAAGAGTCCAACCCCGAGTCCCCAGCCTCTGTTTCCACCAGGGAATGCGTGATGGCAGGATTGAGGAGATCCTCGAAGTACTCCTTCCACCGCCCGATAATGTCCTCAGTCGAGGTCAGCAGTCTCCCACCCCCACTATAAACAGTGTTGGCGAAGCACTGCTTCCCCCTCCTGAGGCGCCGGACGGTTTGCCAGAATCGCTTCGAGGCCAACCGGTAGTCCTTCTCCGTGGCCTCACCGAACACCTCCCGGGCCCGAGTTTTTGCCTCTGCCTCAGCCCGAGCTGCAGCACGCTTGGCCTCACGGTACCCGTCAGCTGCCTCAGGAGTCCCACAAGCCAACCACAGCCGATAGGACTCCTTCTTCAGCTTGACAGCATCCCTTACTGCCGGTGTCCACCACCGGGTTCTGGGATTGCCGCCGCGACAGGCACCGCAGACCTTACGGCCGCAGCTATGGGCAGCAGCATCGACAATAGATGCGGAGAACATGGTCCACTCGGACTCTATGTCTCCAACATCCCCCGGGATCTGGTCGAAGCTCTCCCAGAGGTGGGAGTTGAATACATCCCTGGCCGAGGGCTCCGCCAGGCGTTCCCAGCAGACCCTCACTATGCACTTGGGCCTGCCAAGTCTGTCCGGCTTTCTCCTCTTCCAGCGGATCCAACTCACCACCAGGTGGTGATCAGTGGACAGCTCCGCCCCTCTCTTCACCCGACTGTCCAAAACATGCGGCCGAAGGTCTGATGATACAACAACAAAGTCGATCATCGACCTCCTGCCTAGGGTGTCCTGGTGCCAAGTGCACTGATGGACACCCTTATGGTTGAACATGGTGTTCATTATGGACAATCTGTGACTAGCACAGAAGTCCAATAACAAAACACCACTCGGATTCAGATCGGGGAGGCCATTCCTCCCGATCCCGCCTCGCCAGGTGTCACTGTCGTTCCCCACGTGGGCGTTGAAGTCCCCCAGCAGAATAATGGAGTCCCCGGGAGGGGCACTATCCAGCACCCCTGACAGGGACGCCAAGAAGGCCAGGTACTCTGCACTACCACTCGGCCCGTAGGCTGAAATGATAGTCAGAGACCTCTCCCCGACC
Source organism: Girardinichthys multiradiatus (assembly GCF_021462225.1). Lineage (NCBI taxonomy): Eukaryota > Metazoa > Chordata > Actinopteri > Cyprinodontiformes > Goodeidae > Girardinichthys > Girardinichthys multiradiatus. Next base: position 314,423 of record NC_061817.1, on the reverse strand, counting down.
CGAAGGCGCTGGGGAGGGCAGGTGTCCTTCGGAGGACGTCTCTCCCTTCCTGCAGTATGATCTGCTTACCTTAGTTTTGTCCTCATCCAGAGTTCCATTTGTTTCTCCTGTTGGTTCTTTGGTTAGAGTCTCCTGTGTGTTATGAGACAAAAACTTCTGAGCAGATTAAAATCATTGAACATGTCAGTTGCTCTCTCTGTGAATCCAGACTGGGTGCACACCCTGACTGAAGAGAGGAGGTGAAAGGTCAGGGCATGGTTCTTCCTGTCAGCAGCTAATGGGGAGTTAAACCCATGAGCTCAGTGGGTGATGATCTGATGTAAAACATCACCAAGGGCAGCATATCCAGCCACTTCATTTTTGTATTACTTTAGCCAATCGTTTTTTGACTGTGTGATTATCTCTCCCAGCTGACCTGGTGAAAGTGTCCAGCACATCTCTACATCCTTTCACTCTGTTGTCAGAACCCATAAAATCAATAACTTTAGGGCTCCTTTAGGGCTTGTTGAGAGCAGGAAATGCTCCAATACTTGTTTCCATGAGAATCTTATGTGTAGGTAATATAACAGTCACCTTCTCACCTTTAACCCAAAATCATATTTATATTGTAACCCCGTTAGTTGCTAATTTATTGTCCATTAACTAGTAGCCAAAGTTAAATATGTTCAAACAGTTATTTTCCAAAATCATTTTTTGAAATCATCCCCAGAACAAAGTATTCGCATCATTTACCATGAAGGGGTCTAGTGTTTTTTGACAACCCACTTTTCAAGCGCATTGATAATTTGATTATATCTACCTAAATTAGACCTTTAGGGTCCTTCTGCATAATCTCTACCTCCAATACTAGATAAAAACTAATTTGCATATTGTGTACAACCTTAATCATACCATTATTTAGTTATTCATTCCTGTTAAATATGTGATCGCTATAACCATTCATTTTATTCCCAATAAATTAATTTCCATTTCTTTCATCCTATGATTATTATTTCTTTTTTTTTCTCTGAAGTCTAAAGGTTAGTCAGACAAACATTGAAACAGACATTTAGACAAACACTTAAGACACACAACACATGCCGGCTTCAGCCTCCCCTCTTAAGGAAGTTTGGACGACCAAATCTTTTACCATCAAGTTATTCAACCAGAATCCTATGGCAGAATGACAGGTTCTATTTGGTTCTGTTCCCATCCCAAAGAGAATTTAGATACAATTTCACCTCAAGAAAAGTTTTCACCCTCTGAAACTAAAACCCAGAAAATTGTTCCAACTTGCGAGCATCTGAACACATATAGTGAATACCAACATTAGAGAAAAAACTAATGAAAAAAAAAATTTGGTGCACTCTAAAACGTTCATTAGTTGTCCGAACACAACTATGAATCAAAACCCAAAACAAAAAAAAAATGAGCTCACAGAAACTAAAACATACCTTTTGATTCATGAACCTTTCACTCATGTGGCCCACATCATTCATCATTCATACCTTGGACCTTCATTCATTCCTGTCACACTCTTCTCAACCACACGTTTTCAACCCTCAAACGCAATCTTTGGATTCCTATTGTTCCTGAACCCCAAAGATCTTATGTCCTTATTAATAATGTGTCAATGGACCCATTTGTCAGGCTGGTCCCAGCCACTTTTTCAGGCCTTCTTCACCCAGGAGAAAAATAAATGTTTAGGGTTATCGCTCACATCATCATTTTGCCTGATGTGGGACGACTCTTCATCAACCTTTCCAGAGAAATCATGAGTATTGTGACCGGTAATGCCTGAAAAAAAACTGTTTGATCATACAGCCATCCCAGTACAACAAATTAACACAAACAAGAAATCACAAACTTGGGTAGTGAAATCAACATTTTTCTTTCTTTTGCCATCTTCATTTCACAACACATAATCATATTTTTGTACATTGTTATTTTCATTATTATTATTATATACAAAGAAGACAAAAATAAACGACATTGCAGTCTTGCTGTGTACCAGCTTATTAAGGAGTAAAAGAAGATAACAAGCAAATAGATTAGTTATAAACAGAATCATTTCGTTCAGAAAAAGGAAAGTATAGCCTACCTTTGTAGCACCTGGTGGTCTGACACAAAAACTATGGATACTTGGCCTCTTGTCACCCTTTTTGTAGCATCAAGTAGTGAAAATTGAAAATTAACCTGTACTTCTGCCTACCACAATGAACCTATTCATGCATAAATAATAACTGTGACATCTAAACATTATTAGTTACGTTTTCAGTCCAACTTTCCTTTCATTTTCTTATCCATCATTCTATTCTAACCTGTTATTTTGATTTTGCATCAGTGCAATGCTGACCTCGACTGAGGACATTATCGGGCGGTGGAAGGAGTACTTCGAGGATCTCCTCAATCCTGCCATCACGCATTCCCTGGTGGAAACAGAGGCTGGGGACTCGGGGTTGGACTCTTTCATCACCCAGGCTGAAGTCACCGAGGTGGTTAAAAAGCTCCGCAGTGGCAAGGCTTCGGGGGTGGATGAGTACCTCAAGTCTCTGGATGTTGTAGGGCTGTCATGGTAGACACGCCTCTTCAACATTGCGTGGCGGTCGGGGACAGTACCTCTGGACTGGCAGACTGGGGTGGTGGTCCCCCTTCATAAGAAGGGGGATCGGAGGGTGTGTTCCAACTACAGGGGGATCACACTCCTCAGCCTCCCTGGTAAGGCCTACGCCAGGGTATTGGAGAGGAGAGTCCGACCGATAGTTGAACCTCGGCTTCAGGAGGAGCAGTGTGGTTTTCGTTCCGGCCGTGGAACACTGGACCAGTTCTATACCCTCTACAGGGTGCTCGAGGGTTCATGGGAGTTTGCCCAACCGGTTCAGATGTGTTTTGTGGACCTGGAGAAGGCATTCGACTGTGTCCCTCGTGATGCCCTGTGGGGGGTGCTCCAGGAGTATGGAATCGGTGGCCCTTTATTAGGGGCTATCCGGTCCCTGTACGAGCGAAGCAGGAGTTTGGTCCGCATTGCCGGCACTAAGTCGGACCTGTTCCCAGTGCATGTTGGACTCCGGCAGGGCTGCCCTTTGTCACCGGTCCTGTTCATAACTTTTATGGACAGGATTTCTAGATGCAGCCAAGGGCCGGAGGGGGTCTGGTTTGGGGACCAGTGGATTTCGTCTCTTCTTTTTGCGGATGACGTGGTCCTGCTGGCCCCCTCTAGCCAAGACCTACAGCATGCGCTGTGGCGATTCGCAGCCGAGTGTGAAGCGGCTAGGATGAGGATCAGCTCCTCCAAGTCCGAGGCCATGGTACTCGACCGGAAAAGGGTGGCTTGTCCTCTTCAGGTTGGAGGGGAGTTCCTGCCTCAAGTGGAGGAGTTTAAGTATCTCTGGGTCTTGTTCACGAGTGAGGGAAGAATGGAGCGGGAGATCGACAGACGGATCGGTGCGGCTGCCACAGTAATGGGGGCACTGTGCCGGTCCGTTGTGGTGAAGAGAGAGCTGAGCCGAAAAGCAAAGCTCTCAATTTACAGGTCGGTCTACGTTCCTACCCTCACCTATGGCCATGAACTTTGGGTCATTACCGAAAGAACGAGATCCCGGATACAAGCGGCTGAAATGAGCTTCCTCCGTAGGGTGGCCGGGCACTCCCTTAGAGATAAGGTGAGGAGCTCGGAGTAGAGCCGCTGCTCCTCCACATGGAGAGGAGCCAGTTGAGGTGGCTCGGGCATCTATACCGGATGCCTCCTGGACGCTTCCCCTGGGAGGTGTTCCGGGCACGTCCCACCGGGAGGAGGCCCAGGGGATGGCCCAGGACACGCTGGAGGGACTATGTCCCTCGGCTGGCCTGGGAACGCCTTGGGCTCCCCCTGGAGGAACTGGAGGAGATGTCTGGAGAGAGGGACGTCTGGGCGTCTCTGTTGAGTCTGCTGTCCCCGCGACCCGGTCCCGGATAAGCGGAAGACGACGAGTAAGAGTACGAGTACGAGTACGAGTGGTATGAACGATGTATCAGATAAGTTAATGACAGATTGATTAAATGAAATTAGTTAAGCACATGTCATGAATGAAAGTATTAATAGGACCTCGCAGGTTATTTTTGGTTATGTGTTCACCTCTCCATAGGTTGATTTTTAGGACATGTGTTAAGTAATAAATGGAGGCTGGTTTAAAGTGAAAAGGTTTCTAATTGTGCTAAACAGGTACATTGTTTCTGATTATGATTAAATATTTTTGACAAGGATCCATTTTATTAAGCCACTATGTGGCCTGCTTTAATGATAATGATAATAGTAGTTGATAATTACCTACAATTGGGCGTAACCTGCCGGTATGAACATATGATTCTGTATTCCATTTTAAGACTAACCTTTTCGGGTAGCTGAACCTGCCAATAGACGCTTGGGGATGGATGTCGCTCAGAGGGGACCGAAGATGGACGAAGACAATCAAGACTTAGGGTCTACATTAACTGATTCACATGATGTTAGACAGAAGTTTCTGCTGTGCTTCAGGCTGTTGTCCTTTCTCTCTCTTTTCTCTAAATCATACACATACAGGTTGTCTAATTATTATTGGGATACCTTATTTAATAAATAACACTGAGTGTCAGACAGTTTAAATTTTTTTTACCTTTCAAGCAAGCAGTCCATAGTCAGGACTGCTTCCCCAGACCTAAAAACTCAAAATTCCGATTAGTTTCATACCAGAAAACAATTTAAATTAAATGTATCCTGCCACATATACCCTCATTTTTACATAACATGAAACAGACATTCATTTCACAAAAACAGACAGACAAAATGGACAAACATCGGCCACATAAACGTTCGATTACCCAATAACTACAGCATTTTAGAGTGGAACCACTTTGTGTCACTTAATGGTTAAAACTTATTTCTTACCCTTTTCTGGTGACTCGACAATTATTTCCAGGACCAAACAAGCTCCATCAAACTGTTGTTTTAACTTGTTAAAGCGTCTTTGTGGTTGAAACTTGCTAATATATTTCTCCTCCCCGTCTCCAAGGCTGCTCCTACAGAACAAGCAGGGAGCTCATTTTCTAGTGATTCTCTCAGTCATTCTCTCACTTCACACACACGTTTACACACTCTGGCCAACCAGGCAGTACAGCACCATTTCCTGGTCCACATGAGAGCTTTTTTCGTTATCTCTCAGACACCAAAGCTTATGCACAGTAGAGTTTATTCAGTGAGCTAGGGTCTGTTAGCTTAGCATGTTAGCTTAGCATGTAGCATGTAGCAGTCAAAGTCCGTCAGTGTAATGTGTCCTCCGTCACTTCCGTCAGTTCACTGGTATCAACTCTCACACATCCACGCTGGCCAGTTGATGTTACACTTTTATCTTTATACAGCTGTTTACTCAAAAAGGAGCCAGCAGCTTTTAAATTGTTCTTATGGAAAAATTAGAGAGCTATTGAAACTCAAGACCCCCGCTTGGCTGTGTTTGTAGGTTCTTTAAGAGAACCGCAGGACCTTTAAACCATGCCGAGGATGCGCATCGATCTCTGCGTGTTTACTCACAAGGAAGTAAGCAGCGTTAAGGGCTTTTAAGAAGTCCAAGGAGCTATCGAAACCTAATACTTCCCCTCGGTAGTATCTAACCAAGTTTTTGCGTGCCTCATAAAGGGAGGTAGCTTTTATATTGTGTGCGAGGGAAACCGATCTTCCCTTGCGTACAATAAAGGAACTCGAAACCTACACCCATAGACTTTAGCTATCTTTTAGAAGATTGCACAGTTCTTCCCGGGGTCTCACCGTTAAAGCCGCACCGCTTATTAACACGTCTTATCACTTATTAATGCGTTTTAACTTGTTAAAGCGTCTTTGTGGTTGAAACTTGCTAATATATTTCTCCTCCCCGTCTCCAAGGCTGCTCCTACAGAACAAGCAGGGAGCTCATTTTCTAGTCATTCTCTCACTTCACACACATTAGAGCTTATTTCGTTATCTCTCAGACACCAAAGCTTATGCACAGTAGAGTTTATTCAGTGAGCTAGGGTCTGTTAGTTTAGCATGTTAGCTTAGCATGTAGCATGTAGCAGTCAAAGTCTGTCAGTGTAATGTGTCCCCCGTCACTTCCGTCAGTTCACTGTTATTGACTCTCACACATCCACACTGGCCAGTTGATGTTACATCTTTTGTATATACAGTACAGACCAAAAGTTTGGACACACCTTCTCATTCGAAGAGTTTTCTTTATTTTCATGACTATGAATATTGTAACTTCACACTGAAGGCATCAAAACTATGAATTAACACATGTGGAATTATATACTGAACAAAAAAGTGTGAAACAACTGAAAATATGTCTTATATTCTAGGTTCTTCAAAGTAGCCATCTTTTGCTTTGATTACTGCTCCACACACTCTTGGTATTCTGTTGATGAGCTTCAAGAGGTAGTCACCTGAAATGGTTTTCCAACAGTCTTGAAGGAGTTCTCAGAGATGCTTAGCACTTGTTGGCCCTTTTGCCTTCACTCTGCGGTCCAGCTCACCCCAAACCATCTCGATTGGGTTCAGGTCCGGTGACTGTGGAGGCCAGGTCATCTGGCGCATCACCCCATCACTCTCCTTCTTGGTCAATTTATGTACACAGCCTGGAGGTGTGTTTGGGGTCATTGTCCTGTTGAAAAATAAATGAGGGTCCAACTAAACGCAAAACCGGATGGAATAGCATGCCGCTGCAAGATGCTGTGGTAGCCATGCTGGTTCAGTATGCCTTCAATTTTGAATAAATCTCCAACAATGTCACCAGCAAAGCACCCCCACACCATCACACCTCCTCCTCCATGCTTCACGGTGGGAACCAGGCATGTAGAGTCCATCCGTTCACCTCTTCTGCACCGCACAAAGACACGGTGGTTGGAACCAAAGATCTCAAACTTGGACTCATCAGACCAAAGCACAGATTTCCACTGGTCTAATGTCCATTCCTTGTGTTCTTTAGCCCAAACAAGTCTCTTCTGCTTGTTTGCCTGTCCTCAGCAGTGGTTTCCTAGCAGCTATTTTACCATTAAGGCCTGATTTACGCAGTCTCCCCTTAACAGTTGTTGGGAGTTATGATTATTGATTGATTAATCTTGATCAATAATTATAATTAAAAATCATAATTTGACAAAATCAATTTCTTAACCAAAATCCTCATTGCTGAATTGAGACCAGAGACGTTTCTGGTGTTGTAATTGTGGCTCAACGCCTTTGACAATTACAACCGTTAAATACTCCGTAATAATTAATAACTATTACCAGAGATGTCACTGTTTAATCGACCGTTTCTGCCGAAACGTGTGGAACTTCAACCTTATCTTGACTGACGAATAACTCTTGCACACAATAAGCACAGAACGCCTTCTGTTATCATCTATGTGAACATTTATTAAATCACCTACTCAACATGCAAAGTTCTACATAAAAGGGGTAAAATATCTAACTAAGCAAAAATAAAGCAAAACAGTAGTGGGTGTGTATTGAATCATCCAGCAGTTATGGCAAAAATGAGAATATGACGAAGGGGTGTGGGGTGAGTGGAGGGTGAGGCGCAGCTCCAACTGTAACTCAGTTATACTCAGTCATAAAATCTCCCCCAACTCTTGAGCAGACAAAGAGTTATAAAACTTTTGGTGGCAAGCTAGCAAGCAGCGAGGTTGAAGACAAAGAAAAAAATGGGGAATTTCACCATGAGGTTATTTTAGCAGTCCAGTCTCACAGCGCACCTGCGCTTGCTGTCAGGTGGTAAAATATCCCACAAAACACTCACAGAGCTGGGAGCGCAGCGGCTTCAGATATCAACACAGCACATCAAAGTTTCAATAACAAGGTTACATGCACATATCATTCAGAACACATTAGATTCTGTGGGTTTGAGGCCTGTAGTTTGAAGATACTACAAATTCTGTTTCCTGAGTTTGGCAACTCCACATGTTTTCTGACGAGAATTCATGATTTCGCTGGGTTGAAGTCCCGGAGGGTGGGGACCTCCGAACTGTAAACAGTTTTCTTGAGGTTTGAAAGAAGGTTGTTCATTGTATTCTGGAGTCAGAAAGCTATGACCGGGCAAAAACACAAAGGTTTGAGTGCTGTGTTTTAATCGAGTTCTGTCTCAATAAAACCAGATTACAGATGTGGTAATTCATAAAACACATAGTCTGAAGTCCCGTGAAGCTATAAGTTACTGTGAACAGTTTGTATGAATCTGTAAGACCAGTAACAGTGAGTGCATGACTGTGAGTTATAAATGACATTTGTAACAAGACCAGCATGAGAAAACTATGAGCTGGAATAGGATAATTCAGCAAGACTAGTCAGAAACTGGAGCGCATTTAGTTGTTGGGAGTATGATTATTGATTGAATAATCTTGATCAATAATTATAATTACAAATCATAATCTGACAAAATCAATTTCTTAACCATAAATCCTCATTTACGAATCGAGACCAGAGAGGTTTCTGGTGTTGTAATTGTGGCTCAACGCCTCTGACAATTACAACCGTTAAATACTCCGTAATAGTTAATAACTATTGCCGGAGATGTCACTGTTTAATCGACCGTTTCTGCCGAAACGTGTGGAACTTCAACCTTATTTTGACTGACACATCACTTTTTGCACACAATGAAACACCAAACGCTCTCTCTTTATCTATGTGAATATTTATTAATTGTCACCTACTCAACATGCAAAATTCTACAAACACAGGGGTAACACATCTAAATAAGCAAAATCAACAAACGGTAGTGGGTATGTATTGAGTCAACCAGCAGTTTATGGCAAAACAGATGAAGGGAGAGGATATGAAGAGGGGGGTGTGGTGATGACTGGTGGGGGGTTGGAGCGCAGCTTAGAGTGTCTTTTATGATCTTCTGATCATAAAACTTCCCCCCTTTACTCCTGAAACAAAGGATTGATAACTTTTGGTGGCAAGCTAGCACAGTGAGATTGAAGACAAAGGTAAAATGGAGAATTTTACCATGAGGTCGTTTTAACAGTCCAGTTTTGCAACGCACCCGCGTTCAGATAGTAAACACAAATAGCTCTGGGGAACACGGCGGGTCCCGATATTACATAACACATCAAAGTTTCAACAAGCAAGGTTACATGCACATATTATTCAGAACACATGAGATCCTAACCAGCGATTCTGATCGCTTCTACAACCTCTGACCCTGCCCAGGCCTTCTAATAAAGAAATAAAAAAAAGAAATGGGTTTTACTTGTGTCGTCTTCTTCCTGAGCGAGGGAATTCGAGCGAGGAAACGTGGGGTTGAGTTAATTGTGCGTCCACAATTAACTTCAGGGGAACGGTCAGTCTTTGTCCTTCGGTCTTCTTGACAAAAAGGAAAAATATGATCTGACCATCAAAGTCGACTTGAAAATGAAACACGGTAGCGGTTCGTCTCTCCGAAACTCCGTGTCTCCAGTTACGTGTTAACTCACGTCTTCGATCGGCAAAAGTGAAATCTCTGGCCTTCTTAGTCCAAAAACTTCAGTTATGAATAGTTCGTTGTCCAACGAGAGAGAATGAATGAAACTCTTCACAGAGTTCTTCTCTTAAAGTGGCGCTCTTCAATCACCAGGTCATTTCCAGCGGAAGGCAGCTTTTCAAACATGAGCGCCTCCTATATAGCATCCTGTGACGTCAGACTGGGGACGCCCAGTCATATCAGTCGCAATGCTCGATGGGATATGTAGGAGCGGGCTGTCCTGGGTACAAAATGGCCGATGCCATTGGAGGGGCACAGTGACGTCCAACAACGGGCAGATAATCCAATACTCAGCAAACAAGTGGTCCAACATAGTGCACTCCAATAATAGATAAAAGTGCACAAACATAAAGACACATAAAATAAATTAGCTGTCCTCGGAAGAATAATCTGTGAGACAGACTTGTTAGGAGGAGTGTGTGAAAAATACGGTGTGACTGGAGAAAGGCGCAGCGGTTCGCCAGACTCTCATTGCAGGTGAATGAATGCAGCATTCCTGTATGGAAACCTAACTGGTGTCAACAATGACAGAGTGCTGATTGCTGTTTGGATTGTAGGTGGGGAAACTAAGGTGTCTTGAGACGTGTTTATGTCACTCTCAAAATAGTCCAGATACCAGGGACACAGCGTGCCATATTTTCTGGACGGCCTCATTTGACCAGTGAATGAACAGAGTGGAGTGAAGAAAGGTGTGAATACTTTTCAGGGTGCTAATACTTTTTTGAGTGCTAATACTTTTTGAGTGCGAATACTTTTCTGAGTGCTAATACGTTTTGAGTGCTAATACTTTTGTGAGTGCTAATACTTGTTTGGGTGCGAAAACCTTTGAAAGTGTGAAAACTCTTTAGGGTGCTAATTGTTCTACTACCAACAATATCATGATAAAATGCAAAAGATTCATTTTACAGGGAAATAATTTCATATTTGGCTCAGATTTGTGCATTCTTGATTTTCCTCTTTGAGAGAAGTTAGTTTTCAGCTCTGTGAGGCGACCTTGACAAAGAGATGCAGCTGCCTGAGAACAGAGATAAAACTTCTGCACAAAAGGCAGAAGCCTGTCTCTGCTGAGAGATGGGGATTGTAACTCTACCCTGCATGTGTCGGGCTCAAGGTCCGCGGGCCAAAACTGGACCCCAGAAGTTTAGTGATTCTCTAGAAGTAGAACCTTTAATATGGTGATTGTGTGCTTGAATGTTATTTTGTCAATCAATAAGCAGTTTTGTCTACATTCTGCCACAATCTGCCTTTTGAAAATGTTTTAAATCTTGCTCTTTATGTATAAAAAAAAGAAGAAAAATTGGCTAAAGTCTGCAGACACAAAATGAACCTGGATTGAAGCTCTAACTAAGTTTATTTAATCTGAGATCTTCTCCAAATGCAACAGTATATGTCAGTCTACATGAGATACTAACAACTTCACCTACTGGTATAATATAAAGATCTGATTGAATATGTGAAACAAACAATGATGAAAGTTTTTCAACAGGTGATGCTCATCCAGGAGGAAGACAGTGTTCCTAGGAAATGCAGCTCATTCATTAACAATCATTTTTTCTCCTATAGGTGGAAGTTTTGCTGACTAATCATAGGCTGGATCTATGAAACATTATGAGCACAGACCAAATGACCAAGGTTCTGACTGACTTATGAACCTCACTGATCTGACAATGATAACATGACACCCAACAGATAACACCTTTAAGGTGGACCCCACTAAGACCACCTTATTGATTCTTGGTGAATAAAAAAGAATTGAAGCGTTCAAAACAGACCTAGTGGAAACAAAAGGGGTTATGAGGAAACGATGTGCATTTTAAGAATAATAGAAGTCAAATTATGTTCAAATTTTGCAAATAAAATGACTCTGACAGAGAAATAAGTAAGTAGTGTGTGAATGTGTGTGAATGGGAATGACTGATTTTATTGTAATGCATCTTTGAGGGACCTTAAAAGCGCTAATAAAGGTCTGATGTTCTGATGATCTTTGCCAAACTTATATCTTAATAAGGTTTCCAGAATCTTTTCCGAAAAATCATATAAAGATAGCAAAGGTTCTACCTGTATTGAAAATACTGATAACCATAAGAAAGTTCATAGATCCGTCTTCAATTTTTCATAATTCTTTTACAAACAGGTTATTTAAACTTTCATGTGGCCAAATGTCTGTATTTGACTTTCTGTTTTTGTGAAATAAATGTCTGTTTCATGTTATGTAAAAATTAGAGTCCTCAACATTACCATAATAATATTAGGTCAGGACTCTATGGTAAAACAAAAAGATTTTAACAGATGTTTAGACTTTTTCCAGTCAGGTTCAAAATGATTGAATTAGACTCAAACTTAACACAAGATGAAATGAACCTTAACAGAATTACTGGACTGGACTGAAATAGAGAAAACTTGATTTAATTGAAACAAACTTTAGTTACTTGAACTAAATACAAAGTTGACTGAAACTGTATGTTGTATCTATAAAACTGGGTAAGATAAACTAAGATTATAAGATATAATATGCCCTTCATTTTTTGTGTTCATCAGTGAGTTTGTATTTAAAATTTTTAATAAGAACTAAACCAAGCATCATTTAAAATAATAGCAACTACCAAAAATAGTGATCTCATTTTTAAATGTAATAAGGACAGCGGCTACAGTGACACATTGGGAAGACCCATGTGTCAAGGGGGGAATATGTTACATCTGGTAAAACATTAATCCTACACTATAAATGCAAAGAAGTTTTGCAGATCATGCATAATTTGTTGCAAACACGGGGGAAAAAATATTGCCTAGTTGTAATAGATGAACCTAGTGACACATTTCTTCCCCACATATGGTATCCCACAGGTCATAAGGTCAGATAATGGAACTCATTTTATAAATAAATTAATAGAACTAAGTTCTAGAGCATTAGGGTTTCAGTTAAAGATTAAGGAAAACAATAGCTCAGGAGGCAAAGAAAAAGAAGAGGAGAAAGAGCAGCTACAGAATCAGCTCCTTAAATTACAGCTGCAAGAGGCCAATTAAATAAGAGAAAAATGATATAACTGAAAATGTAATGTTAGCTGCAGCTCAACCTGTTCCTCCTGCAGCACACACCCCTATGTCTATGACTGATCAGTGGCAAGGAGGGGGTTACACCCTCCTGCACCCTATACATTTTAATAATTACAGGTACAATGTCCCGGGTCGTGGAGGCAGATGGCATGTTGGTGGTCGGCTGGTCGTGGTGGATGGTGCGGAGCACCCAAAGGAAGGGGTGGAGCCAGCAGGGCACTGGGAGATGTGTGCTACAACTGTGCAGCGTGGGCACAGCAGATCCCACGTTGCCTGCAAAGATGGGAGAGAAATGTCTGAATTTTTTTAGTGGACACTGGAGCTACTTATTCCACCATAACACAGCAACCTCCTAAACCACTGCTCTCTACCAAGACTGTTTCTGTGAGGGGCTTCTCAGGGGCTGCATAAATTCTTCCTGTTCAGATTGGGACTCAAAGAGTAACTCACCCTTTTGTGTGTTCACCCAGCACACCTGTTCATTTGCTGGGCAGAGACTTATTAGTCAAGCTGGGAGCATCAGTGTTGTGTGGTACTGATGGGTTAACGGTAACTTTTCCAGATGGTTCCTTTTTGGCATGTGGACAAATGCTTCAGCATTGACAATATTTTTACAGCCAGTTGCAGAGGCATATGCTGACACCTCCAAGCAGCATCTTCTCTGTGTATCAGCTGTGGAAACCCTGGATTCAAAGTCTCTGCCCCTACACCTCTCCGCCTGACCCGCCCCATGTCACTCTGTTCTACGACCGTTGTCACACTGAATGGTACCAGATTTGTTTAATGAAACAGTAGAAGGTAGGACATGGTTTATTTCATCCAAAAATATTTATGTGGCTCCTGAGGCTGTGGCTGCAACAGTTGATTTAACACCTGACCAAGCAGAATGGTGTTTAATGTCAGATGAAGCTGTTCCTCATGTTTCTCTTTCTTTGCATCCTGAGTATCAAAGTAAGAAATTGAGAGGAGTGGTAGAGCGCTCTCTGGCAGCTGGGGACTGGTAGGACACCTCAGTCACCAACTTAAGTTTGGTTACAGAGTTCTCAAAACAGGTTCCAGAGAAACCAACCGAGAGACCTCAGCCAACCACGTCCGAAGCTGAGTGGATCCTTCTGAAAGTCATCAAAAGGAAGTGGTCAGAGCCCAGGTGGACGGGTCCATTCCAGGTCACAGAGAGAACCTCACATGCGGTGAGGGTCAAGGGCAAAGGAGACACGTGGTATCATTGGAGCCAGTGTGCAGCAGCAGAGGCACCACAGAGATCGCTGCCAGAGGTCCGGCAGAACCTGAGGGACAACACCAGCACACCAGAAGACCTTTCTCACCCAATTCAAGAGGCAGAATAATCCCCTAGGGTGAGAAAGCGTTCGTTTACACCTAAAGGTTAGTCTACACCTTAGGTGCACCTTCAGATCAGTGGTCCCACCAATAGGGGCAGAATAATCCCCTGGTGAGACCACTTAGCTCCAGGTCAGTCTACACCTGTGAATGAAGACCAGGACATCACACAGAAGAGGCGGATGTGATCGAGCTTTCCTCTCTTTCACTGGTGGTCGTAGCTGCTCTCCCACCGAGAACTGAACTGAACACTCTGAACTTTAAAAAAAAAAATAATAAAAAGGTCTTTTGTGTTTCACCATATTGTTAATCCTCATCTTCCTTTGCAGGTACCTTCAAAAAGAATGGGAGGTGAAAATCTAGGACCCAGGCCCCTTAAGGGTTGGGTCATGGTAGGTATAGGTGTTTTAGCATTTTTCATTGTCACATTGATTTTCGGATTGTTCTTTGAACTGCCTTTCCAAGCATGCTCCAGTCATCCAGACAATAAAGTATCAAAACGCAGCGCTCCACCCATTGCCAACAAAACCAGGGCTGGCCCTTTTACCCCTCTACGGAGAAATGGCACATACACTTGTTTTAACTTCACTTCCAAAACCCCGCAGGTGAATGTTGAGGAAATTCCTCACGATTGGTGCAACTCCACTGTGTCAGGCTCAGTGATAGGTCCTTGGGCAAGATCAGGACTTTATTATTATTGTGGAGGACACCGCCTTCTGACTAGGATCCAAAATAATACTATTGGAGTGTATGCCATGGTTAGGTTGCAGGCACCTCTCCTCTTGTTAGGAAAAGACCTTAAGTATCTTCCTTCAACACACGCCCAAAGCACAGCTTTAACTAGGAGAAGGCGTAGACATATCATAAAACGGAGCGCAAACATCTTTGACTTAAGCAAAGACTCACCCACTTACATTGATGCCATAGGAGTACCTCGGGGAGTGCCAAATGAATATAAAATTGCGGATCAAATCTCAGTAGGTTTTGAAAATATCCCAATAATTGCAGCCTTTTTTCCGGTGACCCCAAATAAAAACGTAGACCGCATCAACTACATCCATTACAATGTTTTACGTCTAGCTAACTTAACAAGGGATGCAGTAGAAGGCCTGTCCGAACAATTGGCACCAACCTCCCTCATGGCTGGGCAAAACCGAATGGCATTGGATATGCTTCTAGCAGAAAAGGGGGTGTATGTGCAATGTTTGGTGATATGTGTTGTACTTTCATACCCAATAATACCGCCCCTGAAGGTTCCATCTCAAAAGCTTTAGAAGGGTTAAAAACACTTTCAACCACTATGCATGAGCACTCAGGAATAGACAATCCGTTCGAAGACTGGATGACTGGTATGTTTGGACACTGGAAAGGGTTAATTATGTCATTGTTTATATCCATTGCTGTTTTTGTTGCTATTATGGTGACGTGTGGATGTTGTTGTGTACCATGTATTAGATCTTTGATTGTGCGCTTTATTACTGCAACTATTGAAGGCAAGGCAACCACACCCTCATATGATGCCTTTGTTGGCTATCCCTGATGACGACGAGGAGCCTGAAGGGGTGTTGAGAATTTGATTCAAGTCCGCTGTGCTTAGGCTTCTGGTATAGACGTTTACTTTTTGTATTCTTTTAGTGAAGTCTTAACAGACTTCAAAAGGGGGAATTGTGGAAATATAAAAGCCTTATCATTAGTAGCTAATGCTAAGATATATTTGGGATTTGCTGCTTATGGATTGATTATTATTAGGAGTTTTTAGTTATGCTTTTGAGAGTTAGAAAAATCCTTAAACAGTAGCTTCTATTGTGGTCACACAATGAGTGTTTATTATTCAAGGTTAAAGCTTGCAGGTGTTTTCTGTCTGTATCGTGAGAAGCCGGCAGTATATTAGGGAGGCATTTTACTCCTCTCACTGAAGATTCCTGAAGACGTGTGGGAAACTGACCTTCAGCAAAAAAATGTGTGAGAAAACTGAGAAGGGCTGCACAACAAATGTAAAATGTATATTTCCTGTAGTATGTGCGTGTTCAATAAAAGAACGGTGCAGGGGAGAGAAAAACAGAAGTGTTCCTGACTACACAGAGACAGCACCAACAATTTGTCCTCTTTTGAACTCTGGTATGTCACCCATAATGTTGTGTGCATTTCAATATTTTGAGCAAAACTGTGCTCTTACCCTGCTAATTGAACCTTCACACTCTGCTCTTACTGGTGCAATGTGCAATCAATGAAGACTGGCTACCAGGCTGGTCCAGTTTAGACATGAAACCTCCCACACTAAATGACAGGTGTTTCAGTTTCATTGTCCAACCCCTGCATATATATATATATATATATATATATATATATATATATATATATATATATAAAATAAAGGGAGCACTTAAACAACACAATATAACTCCAAGTAAATCAAACTTCAGTGAAATCAAACTGTCCACTTAGGCAGCAACACTGATTGACAATAAATTTCTCATGCTGTTGTTCAAATGGAAAAGACAACAGGAGGAAATCTTTGGCGATTAGCAAGACACTCAATACAGGAGTGGTTCTGCAGGTGGGGACCACAGACCACTTCTCAGTACCGATGCTTTCTGGCTGATGTTTTGGTCACTTTTGAATGTTGGTGGTCCTTTGACACTCGTGGTAGCATGAGACGGACTCTACAACCCACACAAGTGGCTCAGGTAGTGCAGCTCATCCACGATGGCACATCAATGTGAGCTGTGGCAAGAAGGTTTGCTGTGTCTGTCAGCATAGTATCCAGAGCCTGGAGACGCTACCAGGAGACAGGCCAGTACACCAGGAGTTGTGGAGGAGGCCGTAGAAGGGCAACAACCCAGCAGCAGGACCGCTACCTTTGCCTTTGTGCAAGGAGGAACAGGAGGAGCACTGCCAGAGCCCTGCAAAATGACCTCCAGCAGGCCACAAATGTGCATGTGTCTGCACAAACGGTTAGAAACCGATTCCACGATGATGGTATGAGGGCCTGACGTCCACAAATGGGGTCTGTGCTCACAGCCCAACACTGTGCAGGACGCTTGGCATTTGCCAGAGAACACCAGGATTGGCAAATTCGCCACTGGCGCCCTGTGCTCTTCACAGATGAAAGCAGGTTCACACTGAGCACATGTGACAGACGTGACAGAGTCTGGAGACGCCGTGGAGAGCGATCTGCTGCCTGCAACATCCTTCAGCATGACCGGTTTGGCAGTGGGTCAGTAATGGTGTGGGGTGGCATTTCTTTGGAGGGTCGCACGGCCTTCCATGTGCTCACCAGAGATAGCCTGACTGCCATTAGGTACCGAGATGAGATCCTTAGACCCCTTGTGAGACCATATGCTGCTGCGGTTGGCCCTGGGTTCCTCCTAATGCAGGACAATGCTAGACCTCATGTGGCTGGAGTGTGTCAGCAGTTCCTGCAAGATGAAGACATTGAAGCTATGGACTGGCCCGCCCGTTCCCCAGACCTGAATCTGATTGAGCACATCTGGGACATAATGTCTCGCTCCATCCACCAACGTCTCGTTGCACCACAGACTGTCCAGGAGTTGGCGGATGCTTTAGTCCAGGTCTGGGAAGAAATCCCCCAGGAGACCATCCGCTGTCTCATCAGGAGCATGACCAGGCATTGTAGGGAGGTCGTACAGGCACGTGGAGGTCACACACAATACTGAGCCTCATTTTGACTTGTTTTAAGGACATTACATCAAAGTTGGATCAGCCTCTAGTGAGTTTTTACACTTTAATTTTGTGTGTGACTCCAAATCCAGGCCTCTATTGGTTCATAAATTTGATTTCCATTGATGATTTTTGTGGGATTTTGTTGTCAGCATTTTCAACTTTGTACAGAACAAAGTATTCAATGAGAATATTTCATTCATTCAGATCTTGGATGTGTTATTTGTGTGTTGCCTTTATTTTTTTGAGTAGTATATATATGAAAATAAGTATTTGAACACCCTGCGACTTTGCAGGTTCTCCAACTTAGAAATCATGGAGGGGTCTGAAACTTTCATCTTAGGTGCACGTCCACTGTGAGAGACCTAATCTTAAAAAAAAAAACTATGATTTTTTAATAATTTATTTGTCTGTTACTACTGCAAATAAGTATTTTAACACCTGTCAATCAGCAAAAAGTCTGGCCCTCAAAGACCTGTTAGTCCG
This sequence comes from Girardinichthys multiradiatus, assembly GCF_021462225.1. Lineage (NCBI taxonomy): Eukaryota > Metazoa > Chordata > Actinopteri > Cyprinodontiformes > Goodeidae > Girardinichthys > Girardinichthys multiradiatus. The sequence goes on along the minus strand of NC_061817.1, from coordinate 296,385 downwards.
CCTCTAAAAAGTCCACCTCCACTCCACTTATTCTAAATTAGAAGCACCTGTTTGAGGTCGTTAAGACACCTGTTGGCCCATCTTCTCCAGAATTGTCCTAAACAAGCAAAAGGAAAGAGGGAAAACCAAAAGAAGTATGTTAATCACTGGATGGATATTTATGAAAGTTAGAAAGATAGGAGTTTTTGAAACTGGACAGAACCTGACTACAAGCCACAGTGGCTGAGTTTTTAGCTCCAGTAAAAAGGTGGTCATTCTCACCCCTGAGCTTAATAAACTGGCCCGTCTGCTCCTTTGTCCCTAAACAATAAAAACAACAAATAAAAACATCTTGCTTAATATCGGTGTAAAAAAAAGCCTTTTTTAATTTTACATTTGTCTTAATTTGCAGAACATATTAAAATATTTCTATGGAAATGCCTAAAACAAGCTCTTTCAAACTTTTCACTTCTTTACTGAGACTTGATGCATTTGAAAGTGTATTTCTCTTCAGCTGTACCTGGAATCACGAATTATAATGTTAGTTGAATTATAAATATACTTTTAAAAACACATATAGCATATTTCTTCATCAAAAATGAATATTTAAAAGCTTATTTATTCTCAATCACAATCTTCAGCGATACGGTAAGATTACATAAAATTGTCCATTTATTCAGGTTAACTTTAATATCACCAGTAATGTCAAATTGACTTACATGAACAAATGACACAATACATTAAAATAATACTAACACAAACTGTTAGAAATCACTTGTGTTTAACGTTGACTGTGAAGACTGCCAGCGGGAGCTCAGTGCTGAAAAGTCCGGTCAGATCTCTCCGGGGTTAGCTTGCTGGCGAGGCAAACCGGCAGTTACTACGGCGGGATCGGAAAACTCCGAACACATCGGAGCACGTTTGAAATTAAGCAATGTTTTGATAAATCAAGGAGATTTTTCATGTCTACACAGTTATATTCCCGCACTAATAACATTGTAAAAGTTCATTTGTGTCACAGAAAGTGTAATTTTTCACAGTTTACTCACAGCTTTTGCCACTGTGGTCCACCATGGCCGCCCCTGCTTTACCAAACCGCTTCGACCCGCAATGAATCATGGGAGAAGATGGACCGCGAAGGATACTCACAACCCATCCTTCAAATCGGTTAAAAGAACAACACATTTGTCGGCCGCATTTGACAGACCTTCCGCGCCGTGCTGTGACGTAATCGGCCCACAAGTACGGACTTGGAAGGATCCAGCCCCTGAATTGGGACACACCCTCGTCCTGCACATGGATCCTCCTCCTTCCTGTTTATTGACCAATAGTAGAGGAGCTGGAGAGAAGAAGGCAGCCCTCCTCATTTGCATAATGAAGGAGAATGCATACGGTAAAGGAAAAAGACGAGACGAGGAAATGTAAAAAGAACAAAGGCATGTGTAACGAAAAGGAAAAAGAAAATATATACATTTCTTGATGAAATGCATTTCAAAGGAAAAGGAAAAACAATATATATATATTTCTGCTTTTATTTTTAATTTTGTCAGGATCGGTCCTCCATAGATTTGGGACGTGTTGCTGTAAAACTGTTAGTCCCACGTCAATGAGGGTGATATTTTCTTAATCGCAAAAGAGCATCCTACGTTTTGATATATAATTTGTATAAGTAGAGTGAAAATTGAGCGAGTGAGGGGAGTTTGTTCGTACTTTCTCAGGTTATTCAAATACCTAGTGTACACTCTAGCAACAAGAAAATTCCATCATTGGATTACATAATAAAACTGAAAATCTGAAAAAATTGTAATAAAATTGGTTTCCCTAACTGGTCCTGATGGAGAATTCATCCTGGTTCTGATGGAGTTTGGGTGTGGTTCTTATGGAGATTCGTTCCAGGTTCGGATGGATGTTGGACCTGGTTCTGATGGAGGTTTCTTTCTGGTTCTGATAGAGTTTGGACCTGGTTCTAATAGTGGGTTCTTAACTAGTCCTGATGGGGAATTCTTCTTGGTTCTGATGGAGGGTTCCTAACTGGTTCTGATGAATTCTTCTTGGTTCTGATGGAGTTTGGGTCTGGTTCAGATGAATGGTGGACCTGGTTCTGATAGAAGGGTCCTCCTGAGTCGGAAGGAAATTTGGACCTGGTTTTGGTGGAGTTTTCTTACTGGTTGTGATAGGTTTGACCTGGTTCTGATAGACTGTGGACCTGCTTCAGATGGAGGTTTGTACATGGTTCTGATGAAGATTTGTACCAGGTTCTGATAGAGATTTATTTCTGGTTCTAATGGATGTTATTTCCTGGTTCTGATAGAGTTTCCATCTGATTCTGATGGATTTTGGACAAGGTTCTGATGGAGTTTGTGTCTGGTTCTGATGCGCTAACAGCGTATATGCAAAAGTCTATGAAATTGCCTTTTAAATTTAATCACTGTTGTCCAGCTGTTAGAGCAGCAGTACATACTGTTTAAGTACTCAACACAAAATGGCCGCTATGTAGTTCCCTTCTATGAAGATGATCAAAGGTTAAGGGTCGGGTCAGGTTTAGGCCATAGAAACGAATGAAAATGAAAGTCAATGCAAAGTCCTCAAAAAGATATTAATCCATGGATGTGTGTGTGTGTATGTGTGTGTGCGTGTGTGTCAGGGCTCTTGTGTGTGTCTGAGTAGGAGACATGGAGACAAGAGAGGCAGAAGAAAGGCAGAGTCACATACAGACATAGACCGTAGGAGATACAGAGAGCTATAAATAGAACAGTGAGGAATGAATCAGCCAATCAGCAAAGAGTGTCAGTGTAACTTGACACCTGCAGCATTTCTAATGCAGCACCTCACTATTGTCTCCCCCTGGCCTGGGCTTTTAACATGGAGGCGCATGCTCCCGAACTACCGCCCATAACTCGGAAACCGTAAGGGCTATCGACGTCATTCTTGGACCGTTTTTCTCAGAACGGACAGGGGAACGGGAATATTAACACGTTTTTGCTGAAAATATAATATTAAAGGCACAACACTAAGTGAAATGAAAAAACTGTGAAAGACAAACTGCCTAAACATGATCTTGAACAACGTCTAATAACTCGAAAACTATAAGGGCTAAACACTGAAAGACAGGGCCAAGTGAATCATTGGTAGAAGGTGAGCATTAAGTTGTTGCCAGCAGAAGCTTCGACAATGTCCTCCTCCAGGACGGTGTCACAGGTAGACACAGAGTCAGACCAGGTGTAGCTTCTAGAAAGAGAAAAGAGAGAACATAAAGTTAAAAACTGAAATAACAGCAAATATTGCAAAATTGGAGAGTAGTATAAGAATATAGCAAAGAGGGTGAAAGTGGTCGTTATGTCCTCCAGCAGCCTAAGCCTATAGCAGCATAACTACACATAGTTTCAGTTCAGATTATTTAGTTAAACGGCGCTTATTTACAACAATGTCGTCTCAAGGAACCCCACAAAGGGTCCCACTGATGGTCATTGTTATACTAAAAACCACAAGGATTGGGATACCTCTCTCTCTGCAGTCAGAGTTATCTAAGGAAACCCAGCAGATTGCATCCAGTCAGTGACTTGCAGCATTCACTCCTCCTGGATGAGCATGTAGAGACAGTGGACAATCACTGGCGTTGACTTTGCAGCAATCCCTCATACTGAGCATGCATGTAGTGACAGTGGAGAGGAAAAACTCCCTTTTAACAGGAAGAAACCTCCAGCAGAACCAGAACCAGGCTCAGTGTGAGCGGCCATCTGCCACGACCGACTGGGGGTTTGAGAGAACAGAGCAGAGACACAAAGAGAACAAAGAAGCACTGATCCAGGAGTCCTTTCTATGGGAAGGAGAAGTAAATGTTAATGGATGTAGCTCCTTTAGTTGTTTCACCTAGAAAGAAAGAACAGATAAACTCTGAGCCAGTTTTCAAGGTTAGAGTCTGAAAGAGAGCACATAGAGTTAGTCACAGTAGAAGCTCAGTCAGTAGCCATGTCTAGGAGAGAGAAAGGGTTAAACACTAAAAGACAGGGCCATGTGGATCATCTGTAGAAGGTGAGCATTAAGTTGTTGCCAGCAGAAGCTCGGACGATGCCCCTCTCCAGAAAGGTGTCACAGGTAGACACAGAGCCAGGCCAGGTGTAGCTTCTAGGAAGAGAAAAGAGAGAACAAAGTTAAAAGCTGAAATAACAGCAAATAATGCAAAATTGGAGAGTAGTGTGAGAATGTAGCGAAGAGGGTGAAAGTGGTCATTATGTCCTCCAGCAGCCTAAGCCTATAGCAGCATAACTACACAGATAGTTTCAGTTCAGATGGTTTAGTTAAACGGCGCTTATTTACAACAATGTCGTCACAAGGCGCCCCACATAGGGTCCCTTTGATGGTCATTGTTATACTAAAAACTACAATGATTGGGGATACCTTTCTCTGTCAGACTGATTATAACCATTGGAAAAGAGAAGGAGTCATACAGGTAGCAGAAATGGAGGGTGTGTTTGCACCTCAACCATAACTGAGCCGGTTTAGGCTAAACCTGACTCCCCCTTACTCCAACCAACAGGGAGGGAGCCTTCCTCCCTCTCTGATAAACTAAGCCACTCTAATTATAAGCTTTATCAAAAAGGAAAGTTTTAAGCCTAGCCTTAAAAGTAGACAGGGTGTCTGCCTCACGGACTAAAGCTGGGAGCTGGTTCCACAGGAGAGGAGCCTGATAACTAAAGGATCTGCAATGTTCCGGAGGTGAAAGAAGGAAATCCTAGAAACCTGTTTAATATAGGATTTAAATGACATGTCCTGGTCAAAAATAACACCAAGGTTTTTTACTTTATTATCGGAGTTCAATTTAATGCCATCCAGGTTAAGTGATTGACTAAGCAGTTTCTTTTTTAAAGACTCCGGTCCAAAGACCTCAACTTCTGTCTTGTCTGAATTTAGAAGCAAAACATTTAACGTCATTCAAGTTTTTATATCTTCAAGACATGCTTGTAGTCTATTTAACTGGTTGGGTTCATCAGGATTTATGGATAAGTAAAGCTGAGTATCATCAGCGTAACAGTGAAAATGTATCCTATGCTGCCTGATAATTTGACCTATTGGAAGCATATATATAGTAAAGAGAATTGGCCCAAGTACTGAACCCTGTGGTACTCCATAATTAACCCTGGAGTTTAAAGATGATTTATCATTTACATGAACAAACTGGAATCTGTCAGACAGATAAGACTTAAACCAGCTTAGCGCTGTTCCCCTGATCCCTACAGCATATTCCAGCCTTTCTAAGAGAATATTATGGTCGACTGGATCAAATGCAGCACTGAGATCTAACAGAACCAGAACAGACACAAGTCCATTATCTGAGGCCATAAGAATATCATTAGTGACTTTCAGCAGAGCTGTTTCAGTGCTATGATGAGCTCTGAAACCTGACTGAAACTCTTCAAACAGGTCATTGCAGTATAAATGCTCACACATTTAATTAGCAACTATTTTCTATAAAACTTAAAATCTGAAAAAAAATTGTTATAAAGTTTGAATCAAAATTGTAGAAAAACTGTAAAATATATCAAAAAGCTGAATTAAACAGTAATAACAGAAGGTTGTGAAAGCATTTTAAAAGTTGAATGGTGTTTCTAGATGAAAGTATGCAGAAGTAGTTAACAAGGTTTATTAGTGTGAATGCCTACTGCATTCACACTAATAAACCTAGTTAGAGCTTCTTATGGTGCGTTTGCACCGAACGCAGATTCTGCGATAGGAGCGGCCGATTTATGTTATCCCTATGTAGAGGCGCGTTCAGGAGCGGAGCGGTGCGAAGGAGATGAAAGACGCGGTGCGAAAGGAGACGAAGGATGCGGTGCGAATCGCGTCAACAAGTCAGGGACTGGATGTGGCTGTGACGTAGGGTGAAGGACCGCAGCGGAGAAGAAGCGGTTGTCAGTGAAGATGGAAGACCATATCATAGTGGCGGTGTGTGGTAAGCCAGAGTTGTATGACTCAACTAACTAGCTGAGATTTATTTACTCACCAAAGACAGATGGACAGGCGTTCAGCAGCGGGGATACAGCGCCGGTAGTTGGTGTCCCGGAGGCCGATTTGTCTCCCAACAAAGACTGCAGGTCTTCGAACTGGGTCCTGGATAGACGGAAGTACCGCTGAAATCGACCGTCATCCAGACGCAGCTCCTGGAGTAGGTGGCAGTACTCTCCGAACTATTCCCGTCCCTGAAGAATCTGGTGAACCCAGGGACGTTGATGTCGGCGGCGTTTTTCACCTCTCCACAGGTAAAACACCGTGATTATCCGTGAAATCCATGTCCGCCATGTTCAGTTGAAACCAGCAAGCAGCAGATAGAAACTCCTCCTATTTGATAACGCGGCGAAGCGTTGCCATTTGTTGACATTTGGTCACGCGGATTGCATGCGAAATGTCCAGTGAGCAACAGCACACAAATGACGCAAAAAATTCGCAGAATCCGCTTTCGGTGTGAACACACCATGAGAGCTTCAATCCAGGTTAATTTTGTGTCTGCAGACTTGTTAGGATATTCAATTTCTGTACTCATGTTAATGCTAAGGTGTGTGAGGTGTATTATTACCAAGTGAGGTGTAGTACCTAACTTTCACCACTGTGAGGCATAAGTTAAAGAGGTCAGAGACACATGTGTCGTCACGTTTCTTTTTCTCTCTCTGTTGAGGTGTAATTTAAGAGAAGAAGATGTTCACTGTTAATGTGACTGAATTAATATGCCACAGGGACTAAAGAGGACCACTGCCTCCATCAAATTATTCCTCCGATTTCAGCGCAAATGAAGCTGCAGTGCTCAACAGGTTATGGGCCCAGGAGCAACTCGAGGAGAATTTTTGTTCTGATGATTTATCACCGATAGAAAGTCGCGACGGATAGCGTGCTAACGGCGGGATAGCATCATGGATCAGCGAGGGACAAGCAGGTCACCTCGACTTATATTTGACGGAGATGAGAGCAAGTATGAACTTTGGGAAACTAAAGTCCTCGGACACTTGCACTTATTAGGATTGAAGAATACCGAGGGAACCCAACGGTGAAGCCGAAGTAGCGGCAGATGGTAACAAAAATGCTGATGCATATGCCGAGCTGATTCAACTTTTAGATGATAAAAGCCTCTCGTTAATTATGAGAGATGCACCCGATAATGGAAAAAAGGCACTTAAAATATTGAGGGACTACTACGCCGGAAAGGGTAAGCCCCGCATTATCCACCTGTACACCACGCTGACATCTCTTCAAAAGCGGAACGACGAAACGGTTACTGACTACATCATCAGGGCAGAGGCCGCCATTACGGCTCTACGCAACGCGGGTGAGACATTAAGCGATGGCTTATTGATTGCTATGGTTTTAAAAGGACTGCCTGAAAGTTTTAAACCTTTTGCAATACATGTGACACACAACAAGGACAATATAACGTTTCTTGAGTTTAAAACGGAGCTGCGTAGTTTTGAAGACACTGAAAAGCTAACCACGACTGAATCCACTGACAATATAATGAAGACTGTGGCAAGAGTCGGGCGAAAGGACACCAGGTTAAGTACACAGAGCAGAGAAAATAGTAATGCCAACATTGTGTGCTTTAAGTGTGGAACAAAAGGGCACCGAGCAAAAGCATGCAGACGAAAGACGTGGTGCCGTCATTGCAGGAGCAACACGCACAATGATACCACCTGTAGACACAAAGACAAACAAGATGAAGCACGGAAAGTCGCAGATGAGAGCGGCATCGGATCTGGAGGCAGCGGCGGATTATACCTTCAGGATCAAGGATGCAGAAGTCAAAATCCAGCAGCAACAGTCAGCACGCAGCATCAAGGAGAAAGGTCTGATGGTCGACACGGGAGCTACCTCACACATCATTAATGACGTAGGCAAATTTAAGAGCTTCGATCACACCTTCAAACCTGAAACGCACTGCGTGGAGTTAGCAGACGGAACCCTCTGCAAAGGCGTCGCTCAGCGGCGGGGAGATGCTGAGGTCTTCCTGATTGACAGTGTAGGGCGGCGACACAGAGCAATGCTGAGAGGCGCGCTGTTTATTCCGTCATACCCCCAGGACATTTTCTCGGTAAAGTCAGCCACAGCATTAGGAGCAACAGTCACCTTTAAACAAGGACAGGACACGCTAACCCACAAAGACGGTACTAAGTTTAACATTAGTGTACATGGTAAGTTGTATTATTTACCAACTGAAGCTGATGGCATTGATAAGTGTAACACCTGCCACGATATACAGACATGACACGAGATATTAGGCCACTGCAACTATGACGACATTCTAAGTTTGCAGAGTGTGGTTAATGGTATGCAGGTTAAAGGTAAAACAGATACACCAGAGCAAAAGTGCGAGGTGTGTATTCAGGGAAAGTTTGCACAAACCCGAAATAGAAACCCTGATACAAGAGCAAAGGCTCCCTTACAGATGGTGCACACAGACGTAGCAGGTCCAATAGCTACAGAGTCTATTGATGGATACAAATATGTACAGTCATTCACTGACAATTATTCAAATGCAGTATTTGTGTATTTTGTAAAGACAAAAAATGATACATTGCAGGCAACAAAAAGATTTCTAGCTGATGTTGCCCCTTATGGGACAGTAAAGTGTATCTGGTCTGACAATGGCACAGTGTTTACATGTAGAAATGTTCAAACCTTGTTAAGAGAAAAGGGTATTAAGCATGAAACATCAGCGCCATACTCACCTCACCAAAACGGCACTGCTGAAAGGGGCTGGCGTACTCTCTTTGAGATGGGTAGATGCATGCTGATTGAAAGTCAGCTACCTAAATGTCTATGGAACTACGCTGTTCAAACAGCAGCCATAGTACGAAACCGATGCTTCAGTAAAAGGACAGGGAAGACACCTTACCAAATGCTAACAGGTAAAATGCCAGATTTATCAAAAATGCAGAAGTTTGGATCTGTATGTTACACATACAAACAGAATAAGGGAAAGTTTGATTCAAAATGTGATCAAGGACTGTTTGTGGGCTATGATAAGAACAGCCCTGCCTACTTGGTCTATCATCCCGCCACTGAGAAGGTCCAGAAGCACAGACTTACTAAATTTATAAGCAAAACAAATATGGAAAGGCAAACACAAATTGATGAGGTAGAACCAAATAATTATTACGACGGAGTAAGACAGCATATGGCTGACAGAACCACAAAGGAAATAGACATGAAAAATAAGGAGGTTCAAGAGCCAGTAGTGAGGGACAAAAACTCACAGAGTGCCACATCTGATGGGCCCAATCACAAAGAATCAGGTGTAACCACTGATGAATCTGACAGCGGAAGGTATCCTACCAGGGAGAGAAGAAAACCAAGTCACCTAAAAGACTTTGTAACATGTAACAGTGAGAGTGATGAGATACACACTACCATAGATTACTGTTACAGAGCTGTATGTGGTGTTCCACACACATTTAAAGAAGCTATGGAGTCAGTTAACTCAAAGCAGTGGATCAAAGCCATGGATGAAGAAATCCAATCTTTACAAGAGAATAACACTTTTATCCTAACTACTCTGCCAAAGGGCAAGAAAACAGTGGAGGGTAAGTGGGTTTATTCTGTTAAGAGTGACATTGAAGGAAATGATAAGTATAAAGCAAGATTTGTAGCTCAGGGTTACAGTCAGAAGGTGGGGACAGATTATGGTGAAACTTTCTCTCCAACAGCCAACTTGACAAGCATAAGAGTACTGCTGCAAAAAGCAGCACAGGAGGATCTGTGACTCCATCAAATGGATGTGAAAACACCTTACTTACACGCCCCCATCGATTATGAAATCTACACTGATCAACCAGAAGGTTATGTAGAAGGGGAAGATTTGGTATGTAAACTTTAAAAATCTCTGTACGGGCTGAAACAATCTGGCCGAAACTGGAATAGAGTTCTGCATGATTATCTAACTGAAAATGGTTTCATGCAAAATCAGGCAGATCACTGTGTTTATACAAAGGAGACAGGACATCATAAAACTATTATGATTATCTGGGTTGATGACTTGATAATAGCATCAAGCAATGAACAAGTTATGAATGAAGTGAAGGAGATGCTTTCAGTCAGATTTAAGATGAAGGATTTAGGCATGCTCAAGCATTTCCTTGGTATTGATTTTGTTCACTCTGATGGATGTGTGAAAATGTCACAAGAAACATATATCAACAAGATATTGACAAGGTTCAACATGCAGAGCTGTAAGCCCAGAGAAACTCCCTGTGACCAGAAATTGTGCTACACAGAAGATGCTATTAAGATGAAAGATGTAAGGATGTATAGAGGCTGTAGGCAGCCTTATATATCTGTCAACGTGTACACGTCCAGATTTAAGTTTTGTGGTAAGCAAGTTATCACAATATTTTTCTGAACCAACAGAGGAGCAGTGGGCTACAGTGAAGCATGTACTAAGGTACCTCAAAGGAACTGCAAATAAGGAGCTGTGTTTCAGAAAAACCAGTGAGATGTTAGGTTTAGTGGCCTATAGTGATACTGACTGGGCAGGTGACACAACTGACAGACGCAGCACTACAGGTTACTGTGTAAGCCTAAGCAAGAACTGTTCTTTAGTTTCTAAGAAAACTAAGAAACAGCCCACAGTAGCGCTTTCTACTTGTGAGGCAGAATATATGGCTCTAGCCTCTACAATGCAAGAATGCATATATTTAAAACAGTTATTGGAAGGAATTGATGATAACAAATACACACAGACAGTAGTGTATGAAGATAATCAGGGAACAATCGCTTTGGCCAAAACCCTGTGAGCAGACAGAGGTGCAAACACGTGGATATAAAGTATCATTTTGTAAGTTCTATTGTAAATGAAGGGACAGTCTGTCTGCTATATTGCACTACGGATGAAATGGTTGCTGATATCATGACCAAACCTGCTTCTAAGCTAAAACTGAGAAAGTTTGCAGACGTTATGTTTGGTGTTTAAAAGGAAAGAAAGAGTTCCACTTCTGTACTGTAGTTTATAGTGTAATTTCTGTTCAAATTTGTGCAACCTGAGTACAAGTGGGGGTGTTAGGAGATTCAATTTGGGTACTCATGTTAATGCTAAGGTGTGTGAGGTGTATTATTACCAAGTGAGGTGTAGTACCTAACTTTCACCACTGTGAGGCGTAAGTTAAAGAGGTCAGAGACACGTGTCGTCACGTTTCTTTTTCTCTCTCTGTTGAGGTGTAATTTAAGAGAAGAAGATGTTCACTGTTAATGTGACTGAATAAATATGCCACAGGGACTAAAGAGGACCACTGCCTCCATCAAATTATTCCTCCGAGTTCAGCGCAAGTAAAGCTGCAGTGCTCAACAAGACTTTAGCCAATTTTTCTTTTTGTATACATAAAGAGCAAGATTCAAAATATTTTCAAAAGGCAGATTGTGGCAGAATGTAGACAAAACTGCCTATTGATTGACAAAATAACATTCAAGCACACAATCACCATATCAAAGGCTCTACTTCTAGAGAATCACTAAACTTCTGGGGGCCGGTTTGGGCACACGGACCTTGAGTTTGACACATGCAGGGTAGAGTTACAATCTTCACCTGAGCTCTCAGCAGAGACAGGCTTCTGTTGTGTGCAGAAGTTTTATCTTTGTTTTCAGGCAGCTGCATTTCCTGTGTCGAGGTGGTTTCACAGAGCTGAAATTTAACTTACCTCAAAGAAGAAAAAAAATGCACACAATCTGAGTCAAACATGGAATTATTTCCCTGTAAAATGAATCTTTTGCATTTTATCATGGTGTTGCTGGTAGTATAATACCATAGAATGACTTTTAAAGCACCTGTTTCTCACTAACACTTGACTACAAGATCTATTTATTCTCAGATTACTTCTCAGCACAGTTCTGCCTAATGGGATGGGTGGCGGTCTGCCCCCCCTTCTTGTTTTCAGTTTTCAGTTAAGCTGAAAGTTCTGCCCTGTGCTTATCAACAGGCCTCCGTATTATGGCTATGTCAGTTAAAGACTGCTCTTGCTGTGTTCTAATTTATCTTTTTGTTTTAATCTGTTTACCAACTGTGCACGCAGGGACTGAGAGGTCCCCTTTGAAACTATTATCTTTCTGCCATTTAGCAAGGCTTCCGAACGCAGCGTCCCATCTTTGGAGAAGGTGTACTCGTACTCGTAGTTGTCGTCTTCCGCTTATCCGGGACCAGGTCGCGGGGGCAGCAGACTCAGCAGAGACGCCCAGACGTCCCTCTCCCCAGACACCTCCTCCAGCTCCTCTGGGTGGAGCCCAAGGCATTCCCAGGCCAGCCGAGAGACATAGTCCCTCTAGCGTGTCCTGGGCCGTCCCCTGGGCCTCCTCCCGGTGGGACGTGCCTGGAACACCTCCCGAGGAAGGCGTCCAGGAGGCATCCGGTATAGATGCCCGAGCCACCTCAACTGGCTCCTCTCGATGTGGAGAAGGTGTATATACCTATTTTATATTTTAATTAATAGTTCCTAATCAATAACTTTTAACTATTTAGGCCCGAGCAGCAAGGCCTGCAAGAGCCTATTGGAATCGTAGGATTTCTTATTATTATTCCGTTGCGTCTTTTCGGGGAAATTTGGGGACTTTGCCAAGCTCCTAGATGCACACGATTTTACGCAAAATTGTCCCCGGCGTGAAATTCTTCTTCCTTAATGTCGTCTTCGGTGGGCGTGGCCAAACCTCTTAGCCACGCCCCCGAACGTGAGATTGGCCGAACCGTAAGTCGTAGAGATCTGAAATTTGGCACACAGGTGGAGCTCCTCAAACCAAGGAAAAAAGTCTCTTGGGGGTATGCCCTAAAATGCACAGGAAGTCGGCCATTTTGGGCAAATTTTTGGCCGTTTTTCATCTTTTACTCACCTCGAACTTTAACGAACTCCTCCTAGGGATTTTGAACTATCGCCTTCATATTTGGTCAATATGCAGTTAAGGCATGGGGGATTAAAAGTTATCAAAATCTTGGTGTTCTCTGGCAAATGCCAAGCGTCCTGCACGGTGTTGGGCTGTGAGCACAACCCCCATTTGTGAACGTCGGGCCCTCATACCATCCTCATGCAGTCATTTTCTAACCGTTTGTGAAGACACATGCACATTTGTGGCCTGCTGGAGGTCATTTTGCAGGGCTCTGGCAGTGCTCCTCCTGTTCCTCCTTGCACAAAGGTGGAGGTAGCGGTCCTGCTGCTGGGTTGTTGCCCTCCTACGGCCTCCTCCACGTCTCCTGGTGTACTGGCCTGTCTCCTGGTAGCGCCTCCAGGCTCTGGACACTACGCTGACAGACACAGCAAACCTTCTTGCCACAGCTTGCATTGATGTGCCATCCTGAATGAGCTGCACTACCTGAGCCACTTGTGTCTCATGCTACCACGAGTGTGAAAGCACCACCAACATTCAAAAGTGACCAAAACATCAGCCAGAAAGCATCGGTACTGAGAAGTGGTCTGTGGTCCCCACCTGCAGAACCACTCCTTTATTGAGTGTCTTGCTAATCACCAAAGATTTCCCCCTGTTGTCTATTCCATTTTCACAACAGCATGTGAAATTGATGGTCAATCAGTGTTGCTTCCTACATATGTAGATTCTCACTGAAGTCATCAAAACTGTAAATGAACACATATGGAATTATGTAGCAAACAAAAAATCCCAAGAGAACATTAAATGTGTTTTTATTTTAGATTCCTTACAGTAGCTGCCGTTTGCTGTAATGACTGAAATATTAACCTTTGGTCGTCTCTCAATGAACGTCTGGGAAGTTCTTTCAAGACTCTTTGGAAAACCATTTCAGGTGACCTCCTCATGAAGCTCATGGAGAGAACGCCAAGAGAGCAAAGCAGCCATCAGAGCAAAGGGAGGCTATTTGGAAGAATCTAAAATATAAAAATGTTTAGAGTTATTTCACATTTCTTGATAACTATATAATTCCCTGTGTTTTCAGTCCCAGTTTTGTTGCCTTTGGTGAGAATCTGCAATGTATACAGTCATGAAAGTAAAGAGACCCATTAAGTGAGAAAGTGTTTCTAAAACTTTTGACCAGTAGTGTAGATAAATGAATAACACTGAGAAATAGCTGGAGGAACCTCCACACTGAGCTATATCATTGTATCTCTGGCTGTATGTTTAGGGTGGTTGTCCTGCTGGAAGGTGGACCTCCACCACAGTCCCAAGCCTTCTGCAGCCTCTAACAGGTTTTCTTCCAGGATTGTCTTGGATTTAACTCCATCTTCCTTGTCCCTGTTGAGCATGAGATGCACATATATCATCCTGGAAGAAAAAAAAAAATAGATCATCCCAAAGCTGCAGCTCTTTTGCAGAGCCTATCTTATCAGCGCCCCAGTTTCTTTTCAGGTTGCATCTCGCTTATTTGGGTTCCACAGTATCCGCCCAAAAAATAAGCCCAGGAAGGCATCAGAGACATCTGCATAAACATGGATTCAAGGTCAGTAAAAATAAACTACAAATAGCAAGGAAGCAAGTTTCCTTCCTGGGCGGAGTTATTACCGCAGGAAACACGAGCATGTCAGGTTCACATAAGCAACGTATTTTAACACACCCTAAACCTCTTAGGTTGAAAGACATGCTGTCATTTTTGGGCCTTACAGGCTACAGCAGGAACTACATCCCAGGTAACACCGATCTTAAACAGCCCCTCAGAGACCTAGTCAGAGAACAGGGCATGCGCAATCTCAACAATGTCCTTAATTGGACACAGGAAGCGGAGGACACCTTTATTGTGTTAAAACAGCAGAGCTTACGCTCCCAGACTACACCACACCATTTTATTTTCATGTTTCTGTAACAAAACTGGCAGTAAATGGAGTTTTGTTTCAGAAAAAAGGGGGAGAGAGGAGAGTGCTGATGTACATTTCAGTAATGATTGATATGGAAAAACGCCACCCACAATACACACAACATGCAGCAGGGTTGGCAAAATTAATTCAAAAAACAGCTCACTTAGTGATGGGACACCCTCTGAATGTTTTAACAACTCACAGTGTGGTGGCATATGTGAACTCTCAAAGTTTCACCATGACAGCTCTGAGACAACACAGGCTCAGCAAAAATCTTGGAGGCACCCAACATAACCTTCACTCATGAGGGAATCAACATGGCGGATGGAATAACACAGGAGGAACCACATCAACGTGAAGAGCTGGTTAGCAGGACAGAAAAGATAAGACCAGATTTAGAAGCCAGTCCCCTTGAGGGACCTCAGGTGAGACAGCTGTTCACAGATGGTTGTTGTTTTAGGCATGATGCAGAAGGACTTAAGGCAGCATACCGGTGGTGGAACACACAGGGACAGATTTTATCACAGTACAGGCAGAGGAACTGACAGACACACAATCAGCGCAGAAAGCAGACGTTTTGGCAGTAATAGCTGCTCTGGAACTAGGAGCAGGACAGAAGGTTAATATCTACACAAATTCCGAGTTCTATAAATCAGGAACATGGTTTAACTCCACATGAGCTGCAAACAGGGAGGCCATTTCCAGGCCCACAAACGAGGTTATCGTTTCTCACTGAGTGTGAACAATCTATGTCTCATCGTGATTATTACAGATCTCTCCACAGTCTTGTTACAGCTTTCTCCAAACAGATCCCAGCAGAACCAGAGACCAGGGTCGGAACCACCACCTCGGAAGCCGAGTGGGTCCTCCTGAAAGTCAGCAAAAGAAAGTGGTCAGAGCCAAGGTGGACCGGTCCATTTCAGGTCACAGAGAGGACCTTACATGCGGTGAGGGTCAAGGGCAAAGGAGACACATGGTATCATTGGAGCCAGTGTGCAGCAGCAGAGGCACCACAGAGATCGCTGCCAGAGGTCCAGAACCTGAGGGACAACACCAGCACACCTCAAGACTTTTCTCACCCAATTTAAGGGGCAGAATAATCCCCTAGGGTGAGAAAGCGTTCATTTACACCTAAAGGTTAGTCTACACCTTAGGTGCACCGTCAGATCAGTGGTCCCACCAATAGGGGCAGAATAATCCCCTGGTGAGACCACTTAGCTCCAGGTCAGTCTACACCTGTGAATGAAGACCAGGACATCACACAGAAGAGGCGGATGTGATCGAGCTTTCCTCTCTTTCACTGGTGGTCGTAGCTGCTCTAACACCAAAGAACTGAACTGAACACTCTGAATAAAAAAAAAAAAAAAGAGAATTATTTTTGTGTTTCACCATATTGTTGATCTTTATCTTCCTTTGCAGGTACCTTGGAAAAGAATGGGAGATCAAAAGTTAGGACCCAGGCCCCTTAAGGGTTGGGTCATGGGAGGTATAGGTGCTGTATCATTTTTCACAGTTACATTGATTCTAGGATTGTTCTGTGAACTTCCTTTCCAGACATGCTCCAGTCATCCCAGGATCAATAAAAGACAATCCAAACCCCAGGGTCCAGATAAATGTCTCCAGGCGTTTGGGGGAATAGAATTAAATTACACTCTCGGTGCGACCACGACTTTTCAATTTGATCTCTGCGACGTTATCAATTGTAGCTCTTACCAAATCTCAGGCAGCACATGGTTGACGAGGCTCCACTATTACCTATGCGGTAATGTTGAACTCTCCACACACTGTGAGTCCACAAGTGCAGACACACCCACCCCTTTGTGCGGTAGGGGGTGGGGAAATACTATATATTACAGCAGACCATGGAATACCAATATTTTTAACCCTGACCCGACACCTAAACTTGAAGCGCTAAACATATCCCTGATACGTGGTAGTTTACCGAATACCGCCTCAAACGGGCAACAGCCATTTCTTTTAACTCTTAAAGCCTTGACACACAACCCCCATTTCATGTTTGGTCTTCGACGAGGATGGAACACACAGAATCCGGAAGGCATCATCAAGATAAATTTCAGAAACCACTCCAATCAGGCAAAGTCAGACAAGGGGAGGATAAAGATAGACTACAACACCTTAAAACCCATAGAAATCATTCAAATGGCTACAGGATATACTGAAGATAACCTCTGGCTCCAATGGATAGCTCAGACTGCCAAAGAACAAAGTAAATCAGATTGTGTGGCATGCGCAGCGGCAAGACCACATTTAACTACCGACCCTGCTCCTCTGTACCCAGAGGACACTTGGGGTTATAATTGCATGATTAAACTGACCACCGAGGCATCTCCAGCTAACGGCACCACCTTAGCCAGCATCTTCCCTCCTATCCCTAACAATACCAAAACAGGACCATTCTCACCCAATAAAGGTAATGGCACATATACAGGTCCTTCTCAAAATATTAGCATATTGTGATAAAGTTCATTATTTTCCATAATGTCATGATGAAAATTTAACATTCATATATTTTAGATTCATTGCACACTAACTGAAATATTTCAGGTCTTTTATTGTCTTAATACGGATGATTTTGGCATACAGCTCATGAAAACCCAAAATTCCTATCTCACAAAATTAGCATATCATTAAAAGGGTCTCTAAACGAGCTATGAACCTAATCATCTGAATCAACGAGTTAACTCTAAACACCTGCAAAAGATTCCTGAGGCCTTTAAAACTCCCAGCCTGGTTCATCACTCAAAACCCCAATCATGGGTAAGACTGCCGACCTGACTGCTGTCCAGAAGGCCACTATTGACACCCTCAAGCAAGAGGGTAAGACACAGAAATAAATTTCTGAACAAATAGGCTGTTCCCAGAGTGCTGTATCAAGGCACCTCAGTGGGAAGTCTGTGGGAAGGAAAAAGTGTGGCAGAAAACGCTGCACAACGAGAAGAGGTGACCGGACCCTGAGGAAGATTGTGGAGAAGGGCCGATTCCAGACCTTGGGGGACCTGCGGAAGCAGTGGACTGAGTCTGGAGTAGAAACATCCAGAGCCACCGTGCACAGGCGTGTGCAGGAAATGGGCTACAGGTGCCACATTCCCCAGTCCTGGGCTACAGAGAAGCAGCACTGGACTGTTGCTCAGTGGTCCAAAGTACTATTTTCGGATGAAAGCAAATTCTGCATGTCATTCGGAAATCAAGGTGCCAGAGTCTGGAGGAAGACTGGGGAGAAGGAAATGCCAAAATGCCAGAAGTCCAGTGTCAAGTACCCACAGTCAGTGATGGTCTGGGGTGCCGTGTCAGCTGCTGGTGTTGGTCCACTGTGTTTTATCAAGGGCAGGGTCAATGCAGCTAGCTATCAGGAGATTTTGGAGCATTTCATGCTTCCATCTGCTGAAAAGCTTTATGGAGAAGAAGATTTCATTTTTCAGCACGACCTGGCACCTGCTCACAGTGCCAAAACCACTGGTAAATGGTTTACTGACCATGGTATCACTGTGCTCAATTGGCCTGCCAACTCTCCTGACCTGAACCCCATAGAGAATCTGTGGGATATTGTGAAGAGAACGTTGAGAGACTCAAGACCCAACACTCTGGATGAGCTAAAGGCCGCTATCGAAGCATCCTGGGCCTCCATAAGACCTCAGCAGTGCCACAGGCTGATTGCCTCCATGCCACGCCGCATTGAAGCAGTCATTTCTGCCAAAGGATTCCTGACCAAGTATTGAGTGCATAACTGTACATGATTATTTGAAGGTTGACGTTTTTTGTATTAAAAACACTTCTTTTATTGGTCGGATGAAATATGCTAATTTTGTGAGATAGAAATTTTGGGTTTTCATGAACTGTTTGCCAAAATCATCCGTATTAAGACAATAAAAGACCTGAAATATTTCAGTTAGTGTGCAATGAATCTAAAATATATGAATGTTACATTTTCATCATGACATTATGGAAAATAATGAACTTTATCACAATATGCTAATATTTTGAGAAGGACCTGTACATGTTTTAACTTTACATCAATCTCGCCCAAAATTAATGTAGGACAGATCCCATCAGATTGGTGTAATATTACTACACCAGGTAGTGTTATTGGTCCTTGGGCCAGATCTGGACTCTATTATTACTGTGGTGGACATAGATTACTTACCAACATACCTAAGAATACCATAGGGGTGTGTGCAATGGTGAGATTACAGGCTCCCCTTATTCTTTTGGGTAAGGACCTTAAACGTCTACCCACTAAACATGCCCAACAAACAGCTCTCACCCGCAGAAGACGACGGCATATTATGAAACGAAGCACTGCTGGATTTGATTTAAGTCAGGTCTCCCCCACCTATATAGATGCTATAGGTGTCCCTAGGGGAGTACCAAATGAATATAAATTGGCTGACCAAATTTCTGCAGGATTTGAGAATATACCAATCATTGGTGCCCTTTTCCCTGTGACCCCTAACAAGAATGTCGACCGTATCAATTATCTTCATTACAATATCCTACGCCTCGCGAACTTAACTCAAGATGCATTTGAGGGACTCGCTGATCAAACAGGACCTACTTCCCTTATGACAGTACAAAATAGAATGGCGCTGGATATGCTTCTAGCAGAAAAGGGGGTGTATGTGCAATGTTTGGTGATATGTGTTGTACTTTCATACCCAATAATACCGCCCCTGAAGGTTCCATCTCAAAAGCTTTAGAAGGGTTAAAAACACTTTCAACCACTATGCATGAGCACTCAGGAATAGACAATCCGTTCGAAGACTGGATGACTGGTATGTTTGGACACTGGAAAGGGTTAATTATGTCATTGTTTATATCCATTGCTGTTTTTGTTGCTATTATGGTGACGTGTGGATGTTGTTGTGTACCATGTATTAGATCTTTGATTGTGCGCTTTATTACTGCAACTATTGAAGGCAAGGCAACCACACCCTCATATGATGCCTTTGTTGGCTATCCCTGATGACGACGAGGAGCCTGAAGGGGTGTTGAGAATTTGATTCAAGTCCGCTGTGCTTAGGCTTCTGGTATAGACGTTTACTTTTTGTATTCTTTTAGTGAAGTCTTAACAGACTTCAAAAGGGGGAATTGTGGAAATATAAAAGCCTTATCATTAGTAGCTAATGCTAAGATATATTTGGGATTTGCTGCTTATGGATTGATTATTATTAGGAGTTTTTAGTTATGCTTTTGAGAGTTAGAAAAATCCTTAAACAGTAGCTTCTATTGTGGTCACACAATGAGTGTTTATTATTCAAGGTTAAAGCTTGCAGGTGTTTTCTGTCTGTATCGTGAGAAGCCGGCAGTATATTAGGGAGGCATTTTACTCCTCTCACTGAAGATTCCTGAAGACGTGTGGGAAACTGACCTTCAGCAAAAGAATGTGTGAGAAAACTGAGAAGGGCTGCACAACAAATGTAAAATGTATATTTCCTGTAGTATGTGCGTGTTCAATAAAAGAACGGTGCAGGGGAGAGAAAAACAGAAGTGTTCCTGACTACACAGAGACAGCACCTCTCTTCCCCGGCCGGGTGAATCAGCTTCAACCTCTTGTCCGTGTTTTGTTTTCTTAGACATTTAAGTTTAGTTTTTCTCGTGCAGAATTGAGATGCTTTGACCAAATAAACGAACACGCAGGAGTTTAGAAGGACAACTCCAACATAATCTTTATTGATTTAATGTGTATTTATAAAGACAAAGTGGAAAACACTAGCATCTGAATTAGATCATAATTTCTCAACATTGATATTAAAATTTTCTGCATAGAAAAGAAGAAATTTTTTACGCTTCCCAAAAATCCTTTAAAAGAGCAGTTGATACAAGCCTGCATAGGAATGTAGCTAACAGTAAGGCCATATTTTCCCAAAAGACAGGGTAAACATCTTCAGAGCACTAACTCTCCGGCTCATAGATCTTGATGAGGTGTTGTAGTTCTGTGGGGAATCCAGTGAGGGGACAGCAGTGGTTGGCTTTAACGTAAGCATAAATGCAGCGGTAACAGAAGACAAAGCCGGACGTGGACAGCACCGTGGAGTTATTTTGTAGTTTGAAGCACAATGGACAGTTCTTGTCGGCCGCTACCTGTACGTCCTCGTGGCAGTCCACTTGCAGATGGAGCGGGGGTGGAGGCACAGGCAGAGAGGTGATGGTTTTCACTATGCTCTGGTTTTCCGAGGAATACAACCACTCCAGGAACTGCAGAAAGAAGACACCCAGGGAGAGGGAGGTGGAGAGGAAGACTGCAACACTCCGTGTGGTTTGTGACATCATCCACCACGCTCTCTGCACCAGTCTGCAAACACAGAAACATCATGTAGCCTCTTTGACCGAAGCTAATGTGCAGATCTGGGTCTAGAACAGTGTTATATATATCAGAAAATCTAGAAGTAAGATCTTCCTTTATTACAACCAATTTAGAGGAGTGTTAAAGAAAATCCTGAAGGTTTGTGTGCTCAAGTAAAAGAAGACATTAAGTACATTTGGAAGAACAAAAATGATGTTCACAGGTATTTTTACCAAGTCTCAAGTCTTTGAGGGCAAGTCCATTTCAAATTTCAAAACTTTCACACAGAGTAAGAGTCATATCTCTAACTGAAACATTTTCTCATCAAATCCACATCATGTAGTGGATCTCTAACCATGCATCACTGTATGATTCCAAACCTGTACTGTTTGTCTTTAGGCCTAAATTACCACATGAACATTTAATATTAATCTTCCAGTCTTTTAATCTAATGAACACATCTTTTAATCTTTTTTTCCATTTAAATCACCATCTAAAAAATTGCTAAAGGCTGCTTTATAGTATTTTGACAATGGATCAAATGTAACATTAAAGCCTATTCACAATTTTGAATTTCTGAATAAATCAAATGCAAAGCGCTTTCATCTGTTTAAATTGACTTAGTTAACAGCTGTTTATCACTGTCTTTACTATATATTGCACCTAATATGGTTTGGAGGATTTTCTTCTCATTCTGAGCTGGAGAATGTTTAATAATATTGGGGAAAATGTTGGGGATTTTCTAAATCCACACTTAAAACCTTTGTTCTCAATTCTAAATAGTGAATATTTAAATTTAAGGTATAAATTACAACATTATGAACGACACTAATGCCCTGATCCTCAAGGATCCCAGATGGGGGGCGCTAAATTGCTTGCGCCAAAAAAAAAAAAAAACAAATTAACGTGCAATAAGTGGGCGTGTTGCGTGCGATTTTCAAAGATTGAGCGTGCAATGGATTTTACACACTCCGATTAGCACCTTGTTTGTAGATCAGGTTTGCGTGTGATTTTGTACTTTTTGAAGATCAGGCCCCAAGTGTGGAAAGTAAATACATGAGTATTAAACTGCTGAATGAAAGGAACTGATTTTATTTTTAGATTTTAAGTTTCAAATTTGATGTGTCCTTGTAATGTCACAGCTATCTTAGCAGCAAGAGAATGTCGGAGGCAAATTAAGTTTACAGTGAGGAAAATAAGTATTTGAACACCCTGGGACTTTGCAAGTTCTCCCACTGAGAAATCATGGAGGGCTCTGAAATGTTCATCTTAGGTGCATGTCCACTATGAGACATAATCTAAAAAATAAAATACAAATCCGAAAATCACAATGTATGATTTTTTAATAATTTATTTGTGTGTTACTGCTGCAAATAAGTATATGAAGACTTGTGAAAATCAATGTTAATATTTGGTACAGTAGCCTTTGTTTGCAATTACAGAGGTCAAACGGTTCCTGTAGTTCTTCACCAGGTTTGCACAAACTGCAGCAGGGATTTTGGCCCACTCCTCCACACAGATCTTCTCTAGATCAGCCAGGTTTCTGGGCTGTCACTGAGAAACAAGGACTTTGAGCTCCCTTCAAAGATTTTCTCTAGGGTTTAGGTCTGGAGACTGGCTAGGCCACTCCACAACCTCGCTATGCCACTCCTTGGCTATCCTGGCTGTGTCTTTCAGTTCATTGTCATGTTGGAAGATCCAGCCACGATCCATCTTCAACGCTCTAACTGAGGGAAGGAGGTTGTTCCCTAAAATCTTGCAATACATGGCCCCGGTCATCCTCTCCTAAATACAGTGCAGTCGCCCTGTCCCATTTGCAGAAAAACACCCCCAAAGCATGATGCTTCCACCCCCATGCTTCACAGTAGGGATGGTGTTTTTGGGATGGTACTCATCATTCTTCGTCCTCCAAACACGGCGAGCAAAATTAAGACCAAAAAGTTCTATTTTGGTCTCATCTGACCACAGAACTTTCTCCCATGACTCCTCTGGATCATCCAAATGGTCATGGGCAAACTTAAGACGGGCCTGGACGTGTGCTGATTTAAGCAGAGGAAACTTTAAACTATGACATCTTAGTGTATTACCCACAGTAACCTTGGAAACAATGGTGCCAGCTCTGTTCATTGACCAGCTCCTCCTGTGTAATTCTGGGCTGATTCCTCACCTTTCTTAGGATCATTGCTACACCACGAGGTGAGATCTTGCATGGAGCCCCAGTCCGAGGGCGATTGACAGTCATGTTTAGCTTCTTCCATTTTCTAATAATTACTCCAAGAATTGATCTTTTTTCTCCAAGCTGCTTGGTAATTGCTCCGTAGCCCTTTCCAGCCTTGTGGAAGTCTACAATTTTGTCTCTGGTGTCTTTGGACAACTCTTTGGTCTTAGCCATGTTAGTAGTTAGAGTCTTACGGATTGTGTGGGGTGGACAGGTGTCTTTATGCAGCTAACGACCTCAAACAGATGCTTCTAATTTAGAATAATAAGTGGAGTGGAGCTAGACTTTTTACAGGCGGATAACAGGTTTTTGAGGGCCAGACTTTTTGCTGATTGGCAGGTGTTCAAATACTTATTTGCAGCAATAACACATAAATAAATCATTAAAAAATCATACATTGTGACTTGTGGATTTTTTTTTAAATTATGTCTCTCACAGTGGACCTGCACCTAAGACAAAAATTTCAGAGCCCTCCATGATTTCTCACTGGGAGAACTTGCAAAGTCTCAGGGTGTTCAAATACTAATTTTACTCACTGTATTTTGTAAAGATAATCCAGAGTCATTTACAGCCTTCATTCCAAAAGACATTTATGTGGTCATCCTTATTAAGCTACAGCTAACATGAACAGATTGCTATGAGTCAAATCCTGCAATCTTCCAGTCAAATCCTGGCTAATAATCAAGCAAATCCTTGCACAGTAAAACGTGCACCAGCTGCAGTCTGTAGCTCATGTGCTTTGTTAGGAATATATGGACCAATCAGATCTCTGATGTATGATGGAGCTAGATCATTAAGGGCTTTATATGTGAGGAGGAGAATTTTAAATTCTATTCTGGATTTAACAGGGAGCCAATGAAGGGAAGCTAAAATAGGAGAAATATGATCTCTCTTTTTAATTTTCATCAGAACTCTTGCTGCAGCATTTTGAATCAGCTGGAGGCTTTTAACTGCATTTTGTGGACATCCTGATAGTAAAGAATTACAATAGTCCAGCCTTGAAGTAACAAATGCATGGACTAGTTTTTCAGCGTCACTCCTGGACAGGATATTTCTAATTTTGGCAATGTTCCGGAGATGAAAGAAGGAAATCCTAGAAACCTGTTTAATATGGGATTTAAATGACATGTCCTGGTCAAAAATAACACCAAGTTTTTTTACTTTATTATCGGAGGTCAATTTAATGCCATCCAGGTTAAGTGATTGACTAAGCAGTTTCTTTTCCAAAGACTCCGGTCCAAAGACGACAACTTAGGTCCTGTCAAAATTTAGAAACAGAAAATTTAAAGTCATCCAAGTTTTTATATCTTCAAGACATGCTTGTAGTCTATCTAACTGGTTGGGTTCATCAGGATTTATGGATAAGTAAAGCTGAGTATCATCAGCGTAACAGTGAAAATTTGTTATATGCTGCCTGATAATTTGACCTATTGGAAGCATATATATAGTAAAGAGAATTGGCCAAAGTACTGAACCCTGTGGTACTCCACAATTAACCCTGGAGTTTAAAGATGATTTATCATTTACATGAACAAACTGGAATCTGTCAGACAGATAAGATTTAAACCAGCCTAGCGCTGTTCCCCTGATCCCTACAGCATATTCCAGCCTTTCTAAGAGAATATTATGGTCGACTGGATCAAATGCAGCACTGAGATCTAACAGAACCAGAACAGACACAAGTCCATTGTCTGAGGCCATAAGAATATCATTAGTGACTTTCAGCAGAGCTGTTTCAGTGCTATGATGAGCTCTGAAACCTGACTGAAACTCTTCAAACAGGTCATTGCTGTATAAATGTTCACACGTTTGATTAACAACTATTTTCTCAAGAATTTTAGAGAAGAATGGAAGATTGGATATAGGTCTGTAATTTATTAAATCATCTCGATCAAGCGAAGGTTTCTTAAGTAAAGGTTTAATTACAGCTAACTTAAAAGCCTGTGGTTCTGATCCATTTACTAAAGATAGATTAATCATATCTAAAATGGGGCTGGTAATCAGAGGGAACACTTCCTTAAATAATTTGGTTGGGATTGGGTCTAACATATAAGTTGAAGGTTTAGATGAAGCTAATATTTCTGATAACTCAGGAAACTCCACAGGATCAGAACAGTCCAAACACAAATCAGGTTCTACAGTTATTTCCAATGTTGTCTCACTTGCTGAGGATGAAGTGATCATCTTCGGGACTATGTTAAAGATTTAATTTTTAATAGAATCAATTTTATTTAAGAAGAATCCCATAAAGTCATGACTGCTAAGAGCTAAGGGAATGGATGGCTCAACAGAGCTATGACTCTGTGTAAGTTTAGCAACTGTACTAAAGAGAAACCTAGGATTATTCTTGTTATCTTCTATTAATGATGAGAAATAAGCTGTTCTGGCTTGGAGAAGTGTCTTTTTATACAACAGTAGGCTATTTTTCCAGATTAAGTAGGAATCCTCTAGGTGTGTAGAGCGCCATTTTCTCTCCAATTTTTTAACATTGTGCTTTAAAGTATGCAGCTCTGAATTAAACCAAGGAGCCTGCCTCCTATGAATAATTACCTACTTTTTCAAGGGGGCTGCATTGTCTAATGCATCACGCAATGATGAAGTAACACTATGAACAAGAGAATCAATTTGTGAAGGGGCAGAAACAGAATTATTGCCCTCCACTGTATTTTTCAGTGATAATGAGGAACTTAAAAGTGGAACAGATTCTTTAAAGGTTGTTACAGCATTGTCTGATAATGGTCTACTATAATGACATTTTCTTTCAGGTGTGGAGTACTCGGTTAAATTAAACTTAAAGGTTATTAAGAAATGGTCAGACAGGACAGGGTTATGAGAAAATATTGTTATGTCTTTACACTCAATGCCATATATCAGCACAAGGTCCAGAGAATGAAGACAAAGGTGGGTGGGTTTGTTAATGTTTTGAGCAAAGCCAAGTGAGTCTAAGATAGCATTAAACGCTATATTTAGGCTATCACTTTCAGTGTCAGCATGAATGTTAAAATCCCCCACTATAATAACTTTATCTGTATTTAACACTAAATCAGATAAAAGGTCTGAAAACTGATCTAAAAATTGAGAGTAAGGGCCTGGTGGACGGTACAAAACAACAAACAGAAGTGGTTTTAGTGCTTTGCAATTTGGATGAGGAAAACTAAGGATTAAATATTCAAGAGTTGTAGCTATTGATTGGTCTGGAACTAATCAATAAATCGGACTGAAAGATGGTTGCTACTCCTCCTCCTCGCCCAGTATTTCGAGGAATGTGAAAATTAAAATAATTAGTAGGAGTTGACTCATTTATAGTAACATAATCCTCTTGCTGCAGCCAGGTTTCTGTTAGGCAAAATAAATCAATCTGATTGTCACAAATAAGGTCACTAACTAGCAAAGTCTTTGAAGAGAGAGATCTTATGTTCAGTAAGCCACATTTAATTGTTTTATTTTTCTTTTTAGTCTGAGTTGTGTTTATTTTCATGAGATTTTCCTGATTTCCTCCTTTTAGATTATTTTTTAACCTATTCAATTTTGGCCATGGGCGAGACACTGTCTTATTAGGGTAACGGGTGGGTAGCAGTACCGAAGCTGCAGAGAGGAGTGTTAAACTACGACCCTGCTTCCTGGTCTGAACCTGGGTTGTCAGAGTTTTGGAGAACTAATAAATTCGGCCAGATTCCTAGAAAGAAGAGCTGCTCCATCCAAAGTGGGATGGATGCCGACCCTCCGGATCAGACCAGGTTTTCCCCAAAATGTTCGCCAATTATCAATGTAGCCCACGTTGTTTTCTGGACACCACCTAGACAGCCAGCGGTTGAATGACAGCATGCGGCTAAACATGTCGTCACTGGTCAGATCGGGGAGGGGACCAGAGAAAATTACGGAGTCCGACATTGTTTTGGCAAACTTACACACAGAAGCAACACTAACTTTGGTGACCTCCGATTGGCATAACCGGGTGTCATTACCGTGAGCGTGAATAACAATCTTACTGTATTTACGCTTATCCTTAGCCAGCAGTTTCAGGTAGGATTGGATGTTGCCCGTTCTGGCCCCTGGCAAACATTTGACTATGGTCGCTGGTGCCTCTAGTGCCACGTTTCTGACTGTGGAGCTGCCAATTACCAGAGTTGGCTTCTCAGCGGGTGTGTCGCTGAGTGGGGTAATTTGTTGGAAACACAGATGGGTTGGTGGTGACCTGTGGGTCGGGATCTAGGACTATGCTTTCTACGTCACCCAGCCGACCTGAGGCCCCGGCTGCGCGGGATCTGCTGGAGGACTGCTACGGGGATCTTAGTGCTAGCAGGCTATCTGCAGCACACATGCTCTGTTTGTGTTGTGTGTTTGTGTGTTTCTAAGTTAAGTCAAACTTTACTTGAAGGGTGATTTTAAACACAGAAGATTGCTCATAACGCGCCGTCCACGCTTATGCATTTTAAGCCTTATATTAACTGAGGTATTTTAAAGTTATGTGTTTGTTTCTGGTGCTAAGCTATCCGCTTCTTTGTTAGCTCAACTGCTAACCGGTAAGAACACGTGCTTGCTGCTAAAGAGTATTTAACAGAAAGGTTGTTAGTTTTCAAGCTAGTGAATAATAGTCCCTGAACATCATTTACTAGAGTTGATAACTAAGTAAACACCATTAAGCCCCATTTCTCCAGAAAGATTTGGCTCTTTTCCAAAATACTCCCTTAATAATATTTCTTCAAATGTTATTTGAATAAATGAAGGCAGCTAATTAGACACCGTTGCAGCTAATTAGACACCGTTGAGAATTAGGCATCCAGAAGGTTGGTTTTATTCAGCAGATCATTCTTTAAAATATTATTTCATTAAAATGATATTTTATCTGATCTTGCACTGTGAATGGTTGTCTAAAGGTGTACTGATTATTGTCTAAGTTGGTTCCAAGACTAACTTAACTTCATTTCCAGATTCTTCAAGATAATCCTTGGTTCTCAAACATAATCATTGCATGGTAATGTTGCATCACTCTTTTTGGTCATGATTTCTAATCATCTTTAATCAACTTGTTTATATTGTACATAGTCCATTAATCCTCCCTATTCTTTAATTCTGCTTGGTAGTTTAGTCGGATTGTTTTAGCAAAGTAAAGAGTTTGTTGATTGAAATATGTTTGACTTTGAGTCGACTTATTTTTCTTAATAAATTCTTGTATTTTAAGAAATTGTGTGAATTCATTCCATATATGTGCAGAGTTTATGCTGTTCAATAATGTCAGAGCTCGTCTCACACCTTTCTATTCTGTCCTAATACCATCACCTTACTGGGCTGGTATTCACAGGACAATCCTCAACAGACCCAAATATTATATGATAAAATATTAAAATATTAATTATTAAATAATATTCTCAGATTAATAATCACAACATAAGCAAGCAAGGGACGCTAAGTAGAGCCACTGGTGAATAAACAAATGGATGGATGGACGGATGGATGGGACAAACCGAGAGCTGGGCAAATAGAAAAATTGATTGACAAATGGACAGATGAACGAACATGACTGTTGTGGTTTATAGATGAAGAGATGAAAAATGAATAGAAAGATGCAGGAATCGATAGACAGACAGATGTATAGAGGGATACACTGATGGACAGACGGATAGACTGATAGATTGATGGATTAATACAACCTTTATAGAATAATATATAGAAACAGAAATCTTTCCCATACTTCTCCAAACATGAAAAATACTTGTCTAATGATATCTTTCAACACTTTTCAAAACTGTTCAGAAACTTTATCATTGTATTCGTACATTGTTATCAGTTTGTATTGTTCACTGTGTGAAAAATCCACTCCTGCAACACATAACCCTGAAAATCCAAAATGGATCACGTACCTCCCATCTGCCAGTTTCTGAGTGTTGCTGATATTCCGTTCCATATCTCTGAGGTCTTGAGTGTTGAGCCGTGCCAGTCTGACATTGGCCAACCACAGTAGGGGACTGTGGGTCCTGCTGACTCCGAAAACAAAAAGCAGCTGCTGGCAGAAGTTCCAGGCCTGCCAGGCCGAGCTGACATAAGGGTACGCTGCCACTGCTGCTCGGAAAAACCTCTGGTTTCTGGTTTGTGCCAGTCTGATAGAGAAGTCTTCCTCCTCCCTTTGCTGAGCCAGCATCACCTTCAGCTTGGCCCGCAGGTATGGCACAAGGAACAGGAGTAGCAGCGACCGCAAGCGGGAACTCCTGCACAAGCCCAGGTGAGCAGTAAGGCCCTGCCTGTCTGAGACTCTCTTTAGTCCATAGAAGTTTTCAGAGAAGGAGGCACTGCAGTTGGACAGGAAATGGTTCTGCAGGAGGACATCCAGCAGCATATAGAGCTCATCAAAGCGTTTCCACAGAAACCCAAAGCAGGATGGGTTGGATTCAGCCAGAACCTGAAAGAGTTGATGCAGCAGGATAATAAAAAAATGATGGGACATAAAATCATAAAGCTCTGGTACTAACTGACAGTGTGTGTTCATATTTAGCCTCACCTTGACCGCATGTCTCAATGCAGGCCTGACCGCTTCCATCAGAGACTCCTGTGCCAGTACTTCAAAGATGGATGGCTGCTCATTAACAGCCGTCGAGGTTAGATGGGCTCCGGCCTCTGCCATGCCTGCTGCACAACAACCAACATGTTTGAGACCAAATTTTCTTGAAAGATAATCAGATAATAAGAATTAATACACTCTTAAGTAAAATTTTCAAAGTAACAACAACAAATTATTTTCCTAACCAATAAAAAACTTCCACCTTTTGTATGTGGCTCTTGTACAGTCATGCTGAAAACAAAGTAAATTTTTTCTGTACGACTTCATCAGGTCCCTCACATTATTGTGGAGAAATTTTTACCCACTTTTCTTTCCGTTGTTACTTAGGTTCATTGAAGTTTGCAGACATTTGTTTCAGCACAGTTATCTTAGAGCCCCAAACACAGCATTTGAATCAGGTTAAGATCCGGACTTTGACTAGTTGCTCTGTTTTGCACCATTCTGGTGTTGACTTGTGGTTATGTTGGGGATCACAACCCTGTTGATCAATTTTGTTTATCACCCAGTTTTGACCAAGCTTCAGGGGTTGACTAGATGGCCTCCCATCTGAGTTTAGAATACGATGGAAGCTGACTGAGTGGCCGACTAGGTACCCAGAACAACACCAGGGCTACATGTAATTGATTGTGGCGCACCGCCACGGCAAAATAAAACCTCACCTCACCTTCGGAATAAAAATGCTTACTATTCACAAAAGCATATTCATTTCCAGGTGGGGCCCTTATAGCAGTATGAGTGCAGTTCATAGCTCTGATTACGGATCCACTTGAAATGTCAAAATGGCAACTTCAATCCAAAATGGCCGACTTCCTGTTGCGTTTGGACCAATGCTCCAATAGAGTTTTTTGTAGGTCCTGAGAAGTTACATATGTGTACAAAATTTCAGATTCCTCGGTCAAAGCATGGCTTGGGGCTGATTTTTTCTAATTTTGTAGGGGGCGCTGTGGACGGATTAGGCCACGCCCACCTAATATGTCATCAGATCGTTGTTGGGGACTGGACAAGGATCAATCACATTAAATTTGGTGCAGATCAGATGATCTATGTGGAAATTAGAGCCAAACGTATGGCCATGGCGTGACGTCTGACTTCGCGGCGCCGCCACGGCCACGCCCTTTTATGAAAAGTTACTGTGCTTCAAACAAAGTTAGACCCACTAGTTGTCTGTCTTCTGACACACTTTCAAGTTGATTGGGTCAAGAGGGTCAGAGAGGCACCTTTCCAAGTGAAAAAAGTGACTTCCGGTTCTGAGGGGGCGTGGCTTTGATGATGTCAGCATATGACCCCATAGGATCGTCGGGAACCCGAAGGTCCTCCTTGCTGCCAACTTTGGTGTGATTTGTATTTTTTTTGGGAAAGTTATTGCAATTTCTCACTTTTGGCGCGAACGCCAAGTTTGTGCCCCGGCCATGCCCCCTAAACATGCTCAAAAACTCACGATTTTGATCACTTTTAATCCCCCATCCCTTATCTGCATGTTGACCAAATATGAAGGCGATAGCTTAAAATCCATAGGAGGTGTTCGTTAAAGTTCGAGGTGAGTAAAAGTGAAAAATGGGCAAAAATCGGCCTTTAATCCAAAATGGCCGACTTCCTGTACGTTTTAGGGCATACCCCCAAGAGACTTTTTTTCTTGGTTTGAGGAGCTCTAGCAGTGTGCCAAATTTCAGATCTCCACGACTTACAGTTGGGCCTATCTCACGTTTGGGGGTGTGGCTAAGTGGTTTGGCCACGCCCACTGACAACAACATTATGGAACAAGAATTTTACGCGGGGGACAATTTTGGGTAAAAGCGTGTGCATCTAGGGGCTTGGCAAAGTCCCTATATTGCCCCGCAAACACGCAACGGAAAAAAGAAAGAATAAGAATTTGAGCGATTACAATAGGTCCTTGCAGTTTTCCTGCTCGGGCCTAATTATTTTTGTAGTATAAAAGAATCATGAGTCGAGGAAGCAAATGAGCCATTGCATTAGTAAGACACATTTCCGCCTCAGAAACAGGTTGCACATATATTAAATAAAAATGCTTTCTATTCACAAAAGCATATTCATTTCCAAGTGGGGCCCTTATAGCAGTATGAGTGCAGTTCATAGCTCTGATTACATTCAGAAATAAGCTCCTCGCTGCAAATGAGAACCACAGTTAGGGGAACTTTTTATATCTGAGCAACATACGAATGAGGCCGTCCCATATGGCTGGCATGGCCTGGGTCAGGGATGACTGTTAAATACATGACCTGTCAGTCAGCTCCCTCTGAAAAGCGCCGATTGAAAGGACAGCAGCGTAGTGAGAACTTGAATTGGCACTGGTGACCCCTGGTTCCTCCTATTTTCCCGCTGTAACGCTGAGCCCAGCCCCATGCAGATCTCCAAAATAATTGCCTTGGGCAATCTAAATCAGCTAATAAGCTAAGCATCATCATTTGCCAGCAGATAATTAAAATCTCTGAAAAAAGCTCCCTCCGACTTCTTTCATCTGGGAGGTCCTCCACGAACGATGACAAAGCTACCATCTATCCACAATTACGTGCAACTTTACGCAGCTATTTATGGTCATGTGTGATTGTCTACACCTTGTCCACCTTAGGAATAATCAAACCTGACCCGTTTGGAATTAAACTGTTGACCCGACACATTTTTCTTTTTCGCTAAGAATGAGAGTTCCCTTTAGATTATTAACATGCATTTTATGCTCCTCAACGCACAGACCAATGTGCATTTCCATCTACAGGTGACTAAAACAGAGGAAGTTTCATAGTTTACATTCGGACTAAGGTGTGTTATGTTACTGTATGAGGCTCAATGTGATTTAGTTTCATTGCTTGGGTTTACACCATAAAAAGCTCAAACTCATGAAAAAACATCAGGTTTGATGCCCCGTCAAATAAATGAAATTGTATGGTGTCAAATTTCAGTGTATTTAGGTGAGTTTTAGTTCTCTGTACTTTATTACTGTCGATTGCGCACATTCCGCACATTTTCACGGCAAGTCAAAAATTTGTGTGGATTTCCGCACACATGCCGAGTTATGCGTAAAACAGTCAGTCAGTCAGTCAGTCATTTTCTACCGCTTATTCCATAGTGGGTCGCGGGGGAGCTGGTGCCTATCTCCAGCAGTCTATGGGCGAGAGGCGGGGTACACCCTGGACAGATCGCCAGTCCATCGCAGGGCAACACACAAACAACCAAGCACACACTCATTCATACACCTAAGGTCAATTTAGAGTGACCAATTAACCTAACAGGCATGTCTTTGGACTGTGGGAGGAAGCCGGAGTACCCGGTGAGAACCCACGCATGCACGGGGAGAACATGCAAACTCCATGCAGAAAGACCCCAGGCCGGGAATCGAACCCAGGACCTTCTTGCTGCAAGGCAACAGTGCTACCAACTGCGCCACCGTGCAGCCCAAAACAGTCAGTCAGTCATTGTGCCACAAAATTTTCGTGCATAAATACGCTTCGTACATGAGGCCCTAGGTCATTTCAGGCTCAAGAGCCTGCCATGTGGGGTGCCACAGAGCTCAGTCTTGGGACCTATTCTCTTTTGTGCATTTTCCCTCTAGGCCTAATAATCACACAATTTTCTGATCTGTCTTATCATTTATAAGCTGATAAAATTCAGTTGTACTATTCCTTTAAGCCAACTGAATATTTAAAGTTATCCTCCTTGATAAACTGTATTAGTAGTATCAAACAGTGGCTCAATGACAACTGCTTGCAGATTAACTCTGATAAGACTGAAACTCTGACAACCCAGGGTTCAGACCAGGAAGCAGGGTCATAGTTTAACACTCCTCTCTGCAGCTTCTGTACTGCTACCCAGCCATTACCCTATTAAGACAGTGTCTCACCCATGGCCAAAATTGAATAGGTTAAAAAATAATCTAAAAGGAGGAAATCAGGAAAATCTCATAAAAATAAACACAACTCAGACTGAAAAT
The DNA here is from genome assembly GCF_021462225.1 of Girardinichthys multiradiatus. Taxonomy (NCBI): domain Eukaryota; kingdom Metazoa; phylum Chordata; class Actinopteri; order Cyprinodontiformes; family Goodeidae; genus Girardinichthys; species Girardinichthys multiradiatus. Next base: position 262,611 of record NC_061817.1, on the reverse strand, counting down.
AAAAATAAAACAATTAAATGTGGCTTACTGAACATAAGATCTCTCTCTTCAAAGACTTTGCTAGTTAGTGACCTGATTTGTGACAATCAGATTGATTTATTTTGCCTAACAGAAACCTGGCTGCAGCAAGAGGATTATGTTACTATAAATGAGTCAACTCCTACTAATTATTTTAATTTTCACATTCCTCGAAATACTGGGCGAGGAGGAGGAGTAGCAACCATCTTTCAGTCCGATTTATTGATTAGTTCCAGACCAATCAATAGCTACAACTCTTGAATATTTAATCCTTAGTTTTCCTCATCCAAATTGCAAAACACTACAACCTCTTCTGTTTGTTGTTTTGTACCGTCCACCAGGCCCTTACTCTCAATTTTTAGATCAGTTTTCAGACCTTTTATCTAATTTAGTGTTAAATACAGATAAAGTTATTATAGTGGGGGATTTTAACATTCATGCTGACACTGAAAGTGATAGCCTAAATATAGCGTTTAATGCTATCTTAGACTCACTTGGCTTTGCTCAAAACATTAACAAACCCACCCACCTTTGTCTTCATTCTCTGGACCTTGTGCTGATATATGGCATTGAGTGTAAAGACATAACAATATTTTCTCATAACCCTGTCCTGTCTGACCATTTCTTAATAACCTTTAAGTTTAATTTAACCGAGTACTCCACACCTGAAAGAAAATGTCATTATAGTAGACCATTATCAGACAATGCTGTAACAACCTTTAAAGAATCTGTTCCACTTTTAAGTTCCTCATTATCACTGAAAAATACAGTGGAGGGCAATAATTCTGTTTCTGCCCCTTCACAAATTGATTCTCTTGTTCATAGTGTTACTTCATCATTGCGTGATGCATTAGACAATGCAGCCCCCTTGAAAAAGTAGGTAATTATTCATAGGAGGCAGGCTTCTTGGTTTAATTCAGAGCTGCATAGTTTAAAGCACAATGTTAGAAAATTGGAGAGAAAATGGCGCTCTACACACCTAGAGGATTCCTACTTAATCTGGAAAAATAGCCTACTGTTGTATAAAAAGACACTTCTCCAAGCCAGAACAGCTTATTTCTCATCATTAATAGAAGAGAACAAGAATAATCATAGGTTTCTCTTTAGTACAGTTGCTAAACTTACACAGAGTCATAGCTCTGTTGAGCCATCCATTCCCTTAGCTCTTAGCAGCCATGACTTTATGGGATTCTTCTTAAATAAAATTGATTCTATTAAAAATAAAATCTTTGACATATTCCCGAAGATGATTACTTCATCCTCAGCAAGTGAGACAACATTGGAAATAACTGCAGAACCTGATCTGTGTTTGGACTGTTCTGATCCTGTGGAGCTTCCTGAGTTATCAGAAATATTAGCTTCATCTAAACCTTCAACTTGTATGTTAGACCCAATCTCAACCAAATTATTTAAGGAAGTGTTCCCTCTGATTACCAGCCAAATTTTAGATATGATTAATCTATCTTTAGTAAATGGATCAGAACCACAGGCTTTTAAGTTAGCTGTAATTAAACCTTTACTTAAGAAACCTTCGCTTGATCGAGATGACTTAAAAAATTACAGACCTATATCCAATCTTCCATTCTTATCTAAAATTCTTGAGAAAATAGTTGCTAATCAAATGTGTGAACATTTATACAGCAATGACCTGTTTGAAGAGTTTCAGTCAGAGCTTCTTAAATAATTCTTCTTAAATAAAATTGATTCTATTAAAAATTAAATCTTTGACATACTCCCGAAGATGATTACTTCGTCCTTAGCAAGTGAGACAACATTGGAAATGATCTAGCTCCATCATACATCAGAGATCTGATTGGTCCATATGTTCCTAACAGAGCACTTTGATCTCAGACTGCAGGTTTATTGGTGGTTCCTAGAGTCTCTAGAAGTAGAATGGGAGGCAGATCTTTTAGTTATCAGGCTCCTCTCCTGTGGAACCAGCTCCCAGTTTTAGTCCGTGAGGCAGACACCGTGTCTACTTTTAAGGCTAGGCTTAAAACTTTCCTTTTTGATAAAGCTTATAGTTAGAGTGGCTTAATTTATCAGGGAGACTTCCTCCCTCCCTGTTGGATGGAGTAAGGGGGAGTCAGGTTTAGCCTAAACCGGCTCAGTTATGGTTGAGGTGCAAACACACCCTCCATTTCTGCTACCTGTATGACCCCTTCTCTTTTCCAATGGTTATAATCAGTCTGACAGAGAAAGGTATCCCCAATCATTGTGGTTTTTAGTATAACAATGACCATCAAAGGGACCCTATGTGGGGTGCCTTGTGATGACATTGTTGTAAATAAGCGCCGTTTAACTAAACCATCTGAACTGAAACTATCTGTGTAGTTATGCTGCTATAGGCTTAGGCTGCTGGAGGACATAATGACCACTTTCACCCTCTTCGCTACATTCTCACACTACTCTCCAATTTTGCATTATTTGCTGTTATTTCAGCTTTTAACTTTGTTCTCTCTTTTCTCTTCCTAGAAGCTACACCTGGCCTGGCTCTGTGTCTACCTGTGACACCTTTCTGGAGAGGGGAATCGTCCGAGCTTCTGCTGGCAACAACTTAATGCTCACCCTCTACAGATGATCCACATAGCCCTGTCTTTTAGTGTTTAACCCTTTCTCTCTCCTAGACATGGAAATTGACTGAGCTTCTACTGTAAATAAGTGCTCTCTTTCAGACTCTAACCTTGAAAACTGGCTCAGAGTTTATCTGTTCTTTCTTTCTAGGTGAAACAACTAAAGGAGCTACATCCATTAACATTTACTTCTCCTTCCCATAGAAAGTACTCCTGGATCAGTGCTTCTTTGTTCTTTTTGTGTCTCTGCTCTGTTCTCTCAAACCCCCAGTCGGTCGTGGCAGATGGCCGCTCACACTGAGCCTGGTTCTGGTTCTGCTGGAGGTTTCTTCCTGTTAAAAGGGAGTTTTTCCTCTCCACTGTCGCTACATGCATGCTCAGTATGAGGGATTGCTGCCAAGTCAACGCCAGTGACTGTCCACTGTCTCTACATGCTCATCCAGGAGGAGTGAATGCTGCAAGTCACTGACTGGATGCAATCTGCTGGGTTTCCTTAGATAACTCTGACTGCACTGTTCAATGGTTAGGACTAATTGGAATGTATGAACCTGACTTTTGTGAAGTGCCTTGAGACAACATGTGTTGTGATTTGGCGCTATATAAATAAAACTGAATTGAATTGAAAAACCCTTTTTGTTGTCCATGAGAACAGAATAACTCATGTTAAGCAACACCTTGTTATAATGACCTCCTCGGCCAAACCAAACATCAGAAACCTAGGTAATGTTTTTGACTCTGCCATGTTGTTGAAGTGCTGTTCTCGTGGATTAGTCAGGAAATTTTTGTTTTCCACCTAAGGAATATTTCTCAAACTCTGGTATCAAAAGCTGAGATAATTATTCATGCTTTTATTTCATGAATAATCATCATAGCTGCTGCTAGGATTTTAACCAACACACAAAAGAAAAAGCACATTACTCAAGTTTTAATCTCTTTACACTGGCTTTTGATATTTTAGAATTAATTTTCAAATTTACGTCCTTACGTTTAGAGCCCTGTGTGGTCAAACCCCAACTTATATATTTCTGACCCACACCTCTTATCACAGTTTGAGACATCCACTCGGCAATAAGGCCTAAGTCAGTTGGCAGTATCAAAGCATGCCAACATTTCGCAGTTACAAAACCACAAAAAGTTTATATCATAAATGAATAAATTGTATGGTTTAAAGTCCTTTTGAAATGCTATAGAAAGTGCCAGAGGGACCAAGTGTTTTTTAGGCTATACGAAGTACAGAGCAGTGCAGTATCAGCCCTCCCCCACCTGTCCCTCACTGGCCACTATGATTTTTCTTCATTTAAGTCAGAGACAATTGTACTGTTTGGACAAAGCATACATTGGCAATCTCATAACTGTCCAGAAGATGTCAGAACATACGAGCTGATACGAGAGTATTAAAATCTTGAGTTTGGCTAAGGCCGAGGTAACACTACACAATCTTACCAGGAAATTTCTGACACTGCTCGATATTTGTTGTAGGTTGTCCTTGGTCTTAAGAGAGCTAACTCAGCGGTTGGTGTCCCAATGTTTGACCTAAGATCAACAATTTAAGCTCATGACTGGAGACTTTCTTACAATTCTTTCACAAGGAAAGGCTTTGTGCAAGACAGGTCTTCAGACCTGGTGCAAAATTCTAAAACCATGTTCGGTGTGAACGCACCTTAAGAATGTTTTATTTTAAAAGAAATGTCAATGCAACAAGGACTAAATACTGAAAATACTAACATTTTTCCTACTCTGTTTTCACATTTGACTTTTTATGACTGTGGGAACACTATAAGACGCAATAATCACCCAGTGTAAAGCAGGATTTAAAAAACATCACCTATCACTTTCATTAAAGTAATAGTGTGTGCGAATACAGTTATACTATGAAACCTTTCTGGTTTTACACATCTGCAATATTTATTTGTCAATAAAATGTTTCATTCTAAAATGATGAACTTGAGATTGTTTCCAAGTCGTCTAATAACTATGCCTAGATTGATCGCCATTGCGTGTATCTTTAGAGCTTGACTTTGTGCTAACGCAGAATACCTGTCTGCTCAAGAGCAGTAAGCTACGAAAACTGCTGCTTCTATCTAGGTGATCACACTTTGTCTCTGATCTTCAAAGATCCCAAATAAGGAACTCTAACTTGCCTCTACAAAACAAATTGTAATGGATAATAGGTACAAAAAGGTGCAGACCGCCCTATTTAAATGGGGAAATTGCGTGTGCTACTGGCTGGCTGCTAGTGCCTCCAGCGGAACAAGAGGAAAAGCAAACAGACCCTCTCTATTGTGTTGCTTGAAACATGCAGACGTTGTTGCTGCATCATTATGAATGATCCAGTTGCTGATTTTTTCCTTCTGTTCCGTTCTCCTCCTGCTTTTCTGGACTGTTACAGTTGGTAACTTTTGTCGTCACTATTCACAGCAGCAGGTTTGTCATTGCAGCCTCTACCCTGACGAGGTTATCTCTCCTATGTGTTAATTTGCGCTGGGCGCCTCTGAGTGGGTAATTACGCATGCTGAAGGCTTATTTAGAAGTTGTTCTGCGAGCAGATGCTTTATGTTTGTGGTCCGGATGGACCCTGTTAGGCAAAGAGTACATTCTGCTTCACTTTTAATAATAATATTGTATTACAGGCAATTACAACTGTCAGATTTGGAGCGGTTTTGCAAAGAAGAGTGGGCAAGTATTGCCACATCAAGATGTGCCATGCTAATAGGCTCCTACCCAAAAAGACAGTGCTGTAATAAAGGCCACATATGCTGCAACAAAGTATTAGTTTGAGGGTGAGCATAATTATGCAACCAGGTTATTTAAAGTTTTTTATTTTATATTTGTCCCATTTAAGGGTTTCAGTTTGTTTTTCAATTGCATTGTACAGATGTATAGGTCACATTAAAAGTGGAAAAAGTTGTGAAATTATTTGTCTTGCTGTCATTTTTTAACATCATGAAAACCTGGCATTTGAACAGGGGTGTGTAGACTTTTTATATACACTGTATGTAAGACACACAGGCAGTCTTGCATCAACAAAGGTCAATGTTATTAAAAGGTGCTGGGGAAGCAGAAAGAGTCTTTGTGGACTTCCATGCCAGCCCTACAGGGGCACATTGTGGCCCTGTAGGGCTGGCATGTAAAACAATAGATGCCATCTCAAGGAGGTTTTATTGGCCAGGAATGTCTGTTGACATCAAGAAATGGGTATTATAGATAAGCACCATGAACAAACTAAACAAGTTTCTTTATTACTAGATGCTAAAATGTTTCAATTTTAGAAAAATGAGTAAGCCCAATTTGTATTACCAATTTGAAACTCTACAGGTCCTTCTCAAAATATTAGCATATTGTGATAAAGTTCATTATTTTCCATAATGTCATGATGAAAATTTAACATTCATATATTTTAGATTCATTGCACACTAACTGAAATATTTCAGGTCTTTTATTGTCTTAATACGGATGATTTTGGCATACAGCTCATGAAAACCCAAAATTCCTATCTCACAAAATTAGCATATCATTAAAAGGGTCTCTAAACGAGCTATGAACCTAATCATCTGAATCAACGAGTTAACTCTAAACACCTGCAAAAGATTCCTGAGGCCTTTAAAACTCCCAGCCTGGTTCATCACTCAAAACCCCAATCATGGGTAAGACTGCCGACCTGACTGCTGTCCAGAAGGCCACTATTGACACCCTCAAGCAAGAGGGTAAGACACAGAAAGACATTTCTGAACGAATAGGCTGTTCCCAGAGTGCTGTATCAAGGCACCTCAGTGGGAAGTCTGTGGGAAGGAAAAAGTGTGGCAGAAAACGTTGCACAACGAGAAGAGGTGACCGGACCCTGAGAAAGATTGTGGAGAAGGGCCGATTCCAGACCTTGGGGGACCTGCGGAAGCAGTGGACTGAGTCTGGAGTAGAAACATCCAGAGCCACCGTGCACAGGCGTGTGCAGGAAATGGGCTACAGGTGCCGCATTCCCCAGGTCAAGCCACTTTTGAACCAGAAACAGCGGCAGAAGCGCCTGACCTGGGCTACAGAGAAGCAGCACTGGACTGTTGCTCAGTGGTCCAAAGTACTTTTTTCGGATGAAAGCAAATTCTGCATGTCATTCGGAAATCAAGGTGCCAGAGTCTGGAGGAAGACTGGGGAGAAGGAAATGCCAAAATGCCAGAAGTCCAGTGTCAAGTACCCACAGTCAGTGATGGTCTGGGGTGCCGTGTCAGCTGCTGGTGTTGGTCCACTGTGTTTTATCAAGGGCAGGGTCAATGCAGGTAGCTATCAGGAGATTTTGGAGCACTTCATGCTTCCATCTGCTGAAAAGCTTTATGGAGATGAAGATTTAATTTTTCATCACAACCTGGCACCTGCTCACAGTGACAAAACCACTGGTAAATGGTTTACTGACCATGGTATCACTGTGCTCAATTGGCCTGCCAACTCTCCTGACCTGAACCCCATAGAGAGTCTGTGGAATATTGTGAAGAGAACGTTGAGAGACTCAAGACCCAACACTCTGGATGAGCTAAAGGCCGCTATCGAAGCATCCTGGGCCTCCATAAGACCTCAGCAGTGCCACAGGCTGATTGCCTCCATGCCACGCCGCATTGAAGCAGTCATTTCTGCAAAAGGATTCCCGACCAAGTATTGAGTGCATAACTGTACATGATTATTTGAAGGTTGACGTTTTTGTATTAAAAACACTTGTCTTTTATTGGTCGGATGAAATATGCTAATTTTGTGAGATAGGAATTTTGGGTTTTCATGAGCTGTATGCCAAAATCATCCGTATTAAGACAATAAAAGACCTGAAATATTTCAGTTAGTGTGCAATGAATCTAACATATATGAATGTTAAATTTTCATCATGACATTATGGAAAATAATGAACTTTATCACAATATGCTAATATTTTGAGAAGGATCTGTAGTTGACCAATAATGTCTACTTTACATGTGTTAAATTCTTTTTTGATTTTGTCTTTAAATAATTTTACAGGTCTCTGAGTACTCATCCTGTCAGGCCAGTGCCCAAGCCCTGAAACAGCCATCAGAGTACACTCCCATACAGGTAAACTAATTGAAAGTAAAAAGAAGCACTTTTAGTGAGACTTCATAATAGTGTGGAGGTAAGCCCAGTGGCCTCAACATACAAGGATGTTTGGTATTAAGGTATTTTCGGTGTGAGGTTTGGATGTCCTACCTATGGGTCTACTTATGATAGGATAGGTTTGGTTAACTCTTGACTCTAAATTGGCTCTATAGGTGAGTATCAGCAGTTGTTTGTCCTGTTTTCTGTGTGTTCTCACTAGGGGTAGACATCTGGAACGAGTTGATGTAGAAAATGGATTAACTGATTTTTATTTACACGAGAAGATTCACATGTCAAAAAGCTATAATTTTTTTCTAACAAAGCAGTACTCAAAAGCGTGCCCCTATTTTATTATTTTTTATTCATTAATTGATTAATTTTTTTATTTAAGATTTCCCGTCCTTTTGAATAAGTTAAACTGGACCTCATTGGAAAACTGGCTGAAACAAAGTGAGGACACCAGTACGAAGTGGCCACAGGCTTGCCCACTTAAGACAAAGTACGCCCCAGAAGTTACTGAGTGCATTATAAAGTTTGTGCATCAGTTTGAAGCCCAAAAGAAATTTGACTGACCATGGCAGTTTGTCAATTTCGTAAGCATTTATTTTTAATCTCTTAAAAGAAATGCAACATTTTGAATTTCTTCCTTTAGATGTTGTTTAAATATGCAGTCTATTTTCTCAGATCTATTTTTTGATCTAAGTTTGCAAACTCTTAAACATCAAAAGGAGTCTGTGCTCTCATTATCATCCACAAACTAATGGGTTGGTGGGAAAAATAAATGGCATCATTCAGAGGCGCTTTGCTGTGTTGTGCTTGTTTGTTTAGACTTTTTCTAAAAGTTAATAAATTACATTTTGAAAAATAAGCTTGATATTTTTCTTTACAACTTTTTCCAGATAAAAAGGTAACTATGGGAAGGAAAGTCTCTAAATTCACTAGATGTAACATCCATGATTCCGGTAAATTAATTTGTTTTTTTGTTATGAGGGGGGAACAGAATATTTCAGATGGCTGAAATATTCTGTTCCCCCCGTAACTCTGGCAAATAAAGAGCAAATGTGTCCACGTTCACAAGGATAGTTGTGTATGATGTGAGGAATGACCGACCCAAAACATAAGATGATTGGTTAATCCCTGTCCCATGGGGTAACAAAACATTACGAGGTCAGGCTGAAATATTCTGTTCCCCTTTGATGTTACAGTAAATGTTTTGTTTTCTCTTTTTAAAGAGTAAATATGTTCTCATATGTACTTAAATAATATATCTGCTAGAGGTGATTATTTTAAACAAAACATCAGACATTACCGATCAAAAATTAGCTTCTAGAAATATATTTCATGAATCCAATCATTGTCATATTTTACAATAATTTGTTTCCATGTTATGAGGGGGGAACAGAACATTTCAGCCATCTGAAGTATTCTGTTCCCCCCGTACCTTTGGCAAATAAAGAGCAAATGTTTCTAAATTCACAGGACTTGTTGTCCATGATGAGAGTAAAGAACACAGTAAAAAACTTGTCTGTAAGGTAATTTGTTCCCATGTTATGAGGGGGGAACGATTTACCAGAATAATAAACTACACTCATCTGATTAGGGCGGCTGATTGTTTGTATTCAGCAGAGTGAGCTTCCATTGTTTTATATCAGTAATGAATTTTTTTTTTTATAAACACGACGTGTTGTAAAAGAGTGTTTGGTGGCTGACTGATGTCTGTCAGGTTAAAGTGAACATGACACAAGTTGACAAAGACCTGCATTCTCTCGGCGATTAAAAAAACAACTTGAGGCTATGTTACAAAAACTCACAAGACCAGGTTTATTTTTTATTTATTTGGTTTGGTCTAGGAGTTATGAATAAAAAAAAAATTAAAGTAGTGAACAATCTTGACATGATTACGTTTTGTCTTTTTACCGACAAGTTGATCAGAAAAGCTGTGAATACTGTCTGGTCCGCCTCTATGGCTGCAGCGCTCGCTCTTGACACGGGGAACAGATAATTTCGAACGAGACCGGTATACTATCAACATGGTGCATTTCCGGAGTCGCTTTCTTCCGGTCCGGTCTTATGTGAACAATCAATTGATGGCGCGAGAAACAGAGTCAGGATGTTTGTTCAGCCCGATGAGTTGCTTAGAGAGATCTCGATTTTTGAGTGACTAGGCTACGACACGAAGAATTCGGATTTTGATTGGTAATTTCCTTGGAACTTACCCACGCGGGCTGTGGCTACTGCTCGGAGGAGGAAACTTGACAAGCTCGATCCAGCTTTCTTTTGACTTACTGGATAAACTTGCTTTCATACTGAAAACGGCGGAATAAGGCATAAACTGGTATGTGAACGGTTCGGATGGAAGGACAGGCAGGAGAAGGGGAAGATATGGATTTTGAGGGATGGACACCGGTACGTAGGGGGAAAGGAAGAGGACGTGGGAAAAAGGAGGAAGGAGGGATGTTTGAAAGTCAGGGTAACAAGCGAGAGTTGGAAGGAAGCAGCTCGGATGAAGAGAGAATAGTTAGAAGGAAAATACTGAAGAAAGAATTTAAAATACTAATAAAATTAAGGAATGAGGATGAGCACAATAACCTAACCTGATAGTGATTTCTAGAGAAATAAAAAAGAAAATAGGAGATGTAGAAATGGTGAAAGTATTAAGAGACGGAAACTTATTAGTGACGTATAAAAATGAAGAACGAAAAATGAAGGCTCTACATGTAGAAAGCATTGGGAAAAAAATGGTTGCAAAGAGAAAGATCTTAGGAGAAAATAAATCAATCCGGGGGGTGATTTTTGGTATCCCTCAGGATGAAGATTTAGACAAAATAAAAAGAAGCATTACTGGTGCAAAAGTAAACTCGCTGAAAAGGTTATCAAAAACTGTTAACGGAGAAAGAGTAGGAAGTCTGTTAGTGATGACTGAATTTGCAGAAACAATCTTGCCAGAAAACATAAAAATAGGATTCTTGAGCTTCCAAGTAAGACCATACATCCCTCCACCACTTAGATGTTACAAATGCCAGAGATATGGACACATAGCAGCAGTTTGCTAAGGAAAGCAGAGGTGTGCAAAGTGTGGAGAAAATCACAAGATTGAAGACTGTAAAGAAGTGCAGGAAAATTTAACTGTGGAGGTCAACATAGGGTTACATGTGGAGGATGTGAGGTGAGAAAAACAGCAAAGGAAATCCAACATATTAAGGTGAGCAAAAACACAAGTTATGCTGAAGCAGTCAAAAGTGTGAAAGAACAAAAGATAAGAGAGGTGGAACAAAAAGAGAGACAAATTCCTCAAAAACTGCAAACAGAGGAGAATATTGAGTTATCGGTAGAAAAATTAATACAATTCATTGCTTACGTCATCAATTGCACTGACCAGGCCAAACATAAAACTGAAAAAATTAAAATAATTGTGAGAGGAGCAGAAAAATTTCTAGGTTTCAAAGAGGGATCTTGGGAGAACATCAATAAGAGGTTGGAAACAGAGGGGAGACCAGGAACCTCAGCTGATAATATATGAGAATATTACAGTGGAATGCTAGAAGTCTGATAGCTAATGGACAGGAACTGAAAGGGTATATTAATAAACTTGAAGAGAAACCAGAGGTGATTTGTGTACAGGAGACATGGTTAAAACCAACATTAGATTTTGTTATTAATGGGTATGGTTGTATAAGAAGGAAATGGAGGAGGGTGTGCGATATTTATAAAGGACAGAGTACAATATCAAATATTAGGAAAAGGTAAAGATTTAGAGTATATAGTTGTTGAAATTTGGGAGAAAGAAGGAAAATGTAAGATAATTAATTTTATAATCCATGTAAAACATTATCAATGGAGTGGATGGAAGAGATGTTGGAATATCTGGAGGAGAATAATATGGTGCGGGGACTTTAATGCTAATAGCACAATATGGGGAAAATGTAATGATAAAAACGGACAAGTTATAGAAGAAGTAATAGAAACAAAAAATTTAGTATGTCTTAATGATGGAAGGGGTACAAGAATTAATGTAAGAACAGGAACAGAGTCAGCAATTGATTTAACTTTGGTATCAAATTCGTTAGCTGGTATAGGTGAGTGGGATACTGATAAAAATACAACAATAGGTAGTGATCATTATCCTATTAAGATCAGAACAGGACTAACATTAAACATTAAGAATGTAAAAATAAATATATGGAATTTTAATAAGGCAGACTGGATTAAATTTCAATATCTCAGTGAACAAAAATCTAGGAAAAATAGACATGAAAATGGATGTAAATAATATAATGTGTTTGTAAGATAATTATAGAAGCTGCAAAAAATTCAATAAAGAAAGGAGGAAGGAGAAAGGAGGAAAGACGATGTGATGAGAAAATGGTACCATAATGGACCAGTGAATGTAGAGAAGTAATAAAATTCAGAAATAAAGCATTTAAAGCATTTAAAAGAAATCCAGTATTTCAGAACCTCATTGAATATAAAAGAAAACAAGCAATGGTGAGGAAACTTATTACTGCAAAAAGAGAATATTGGAGGACTTTTTGTAGTACAAAAGGGAGAGAAACAAAAATTGATAAAATATGGAAAACAATTAAAAGAATGAATGGTATTAAGAAAGAATATGGATATCCAATATTAAAAGTAGAAAATACAAATATAAAAAAGATGAAGAAAAAGCTGAAATACTAGCTAAAACATTCAATAAAATTCATAGTTCAAGTAACATTAGTGATGAGGGAAGGAAAGGGAGGGAAGCCACAAAACTGAAATACAAAGATTTACTACAGAACACTGAAGAAACACATAACTTAATGAATGAACCGTTTACAAAAGCAGAACTAAACTCTGTGCTTAGAAAAATTAAGAATAAGGGCACCTGGTAAAGATCAGATTTGTCACACAATGATACAACATCTCAGTGAAACATCCAAAGATGTCTTATTAGAGCTTTATAATAAAGCTCTAATAAAGCTCTAATAAAGAGGAGGAGGAGCTGCCTCAGAGCTGGAAGGAATCAATCATCGTACCAATAGTTAAACCAGGAAAAGACAATACAAAACCAGAAAATTATAGACCTATTGCTTTAACATCAAATGTATGCAAAATAATGGAAAAATGATTAATAATAAATTAACATATTATTTGAATAGCAACACGTACATTACTAAAGTGCAAAGTGGTTTTAGAAAAGGGAGAAATATTAATGATCCAACGTTGTGTTTAGAACATTAAATCAGAAGAGCGCAAGTTAATAAAGAAAGTGTAGTAGCTGTATTTTTTGACATAGAGAAGCTTATGACATGATGTGGGTTGAAGGATTAATGATTAAATGAAATGAAAATTACTGGGAAAATGTTCAACTGGATTCAAAATTTTTTAACAAATAGAACTCTTCAAGTTAAAATAGATCAAGAAATATCAACAAAATATACTGTAGAAAATGGAACACCACAAGGTAGTATTATAAGTCCAATATTGTTCACTATAATGATAAACGACATATTTACAGAAATTGGAAAAGAAATAGGAAGGTTTTTTGGATCTACTTTTTGCAGATGATGGAGCCATATGGAAAAGAGAGGAAAAATGTAAAGATAACTAGAAAGAAAATACAGGTGGAGATAAGAAGGATAGAGGAGTGGGCTTCTAATGGGGATTCAAGTTCTCAGTAGAGAAAACAAAAGTTATGGTATTTACACGGAAAAAAACAAGAGAGGAAATAAAATTGTAATTATATAATCAAGAATTAGAACAAGTTAAATGTATAAAATTTTTAGGAATATGGTTTGATGAGAAAATTCTATGGAATATACATATTCAGAAAATAATAGATAAATGTAAGAAAGTGACTGGGGAGCAGACAGGGAAGCGTTAAAACAAATTTATACAGGATTGATCCGATCAAATATAGATTATGGAAGTATTATATATGGTTCAGCAGCAAAGACGCACCTGGAAAAATTAGACATTATTCAACATCAAGCATTAAGACTTTGTACAGGAGCCTTTAAAACACTACTCGAAGTAGAAATGGGAGAAATGCCGTTAGATTTGAGGAGAACACAATTAACAATAAATTACTGGATAAATTTACAAGGCAATAACCCGGGTCATCCAACACGAGAGATATTGAAGCCATGCTGGGAAAAAATAAAAAAAGAGACAAGAAGTTTTGATGGATCATTAAAAAAATAATAGAAGAGTTTCATATACAAAATACAGTAATAAGTCCGATACTGTCAATAGCTGTTGTACCACCTTGGATCTTATCAGAAGCAGAGGTAAATACAGGGGTTGGACAATGAAACTGAAACACCTGGTTTTAGACCACAATAATTTATTAGTATGGTGTAGGGCCTCCTTTTGCGGCCAATACAGCGTCAATTCGTCTTGGGAATGACATATACAAGTCCTGCACAGTGGTCAGAGGGATTTTAAGCCATTCTTCTTGCAGGATAGTGGCCAGGTCACTACGTGATACTGGTGGAGGAAAACGTTTCCTGACTCGCTCCTCCAAAACACCCCAAAGTGGCTCAATAATATTTAGATCTGGTGACTGTGCAGGCCATGGGAGATGTTCAACTTCACTTTCATGTTCATTAAACCAGTCTTGCTGTGTGTATTGGTGCATTGTCATCCTGATACACGGCACCACCTTCAGGATACAATGTTTGAACCATTGGATGCACATGGTCCTCAAGAATGGTTCGGTAGTCCTTGGCAGTGACGTGTCCATCTAGCACAAGTATTGGGCCAAGGGAATGCCATGATATGGTAGCCCAAACCATCACTGATCCACCCCCATGCTTCACTCTGGGCATGCAACAGTCTGGGTGGTACGCTTCTTTGGGGCTTCTCCACACCGTAACTCTCCAGGATGTGGGAAAAACAGTAAAGGTGGACTCATCAGAGAACCATACATGTTTCACATTGTCCACAGCCCAAGATTTGCGCTCCTTGCACCATTGAAACCGACGTTTGGCATTGGCATGAGTGACCAAAGGTTTGGCTATAGCAGCCCGGCCGTGTATATTGACCCTGTGGAGCTCCCTATGGACAGTTCTGGTGGAAACAGGAGAGTTGAGGTGCACATTTAATTCTGCCGGGATTTGGGCAGCCGTGGTTTTATGTTTTTTGGATACAATCGGGGTTAGCACCCGAACATCCCTTTCAGACAGCTTCCTCTTGCGTCCACAGTTAATCCTGTTGGATGTGGTTCGTTCTTCTTGGTGGTATGCTGACATTACCCTGGATACCGTGGCTCTTGATACATCACAAAGACTTGCTGTCTTGGTCACAGATGCGCCAGCAAGACGTGCACCAACAATTTGTCCTCTTTTGAACTCTGGTATGTCACCCATAATGTTGTGTGCATTTCAATATTTTGAGCAAAACTGTGCTCTTACCCTGCTAATTGAACCTTCACACTCTGCTCTTACTGGTGCAATGTGCAATCAATGAAGACTGGCTACCAGGCCGGTCCAATTTAGCCATGAAACCTCCCACAGTAAAATGACAGGTGTTTCAGTTTCATTGTCCAACCCCTGTATGTCTTTAATGGAAAAAAAGAAAATAACATGTATATTAGAGTTAAATATAGTACAGGAATATGTTAAGAATTATTATCAATACCTTCAGATTTATACAGATGCATCAAAAATAAATGACAAAATAGGAATAGCATTCATAGTACCGGAATTTCAAATAAGTAGGAAAATGAATCATAAATGGTATATCAGTATACACAGGAGAAATGTTAGCAATACTTTTAGCAGTACAGTGGGTGGAAGACATAAAACCTTTAAAAACAATAATTTGTTCAGATTCAAGTTCAGTATTATTGAGTTTAAAACCATTCAGACAGCAGGCCAGATATTCTACTAGAAATATAGCATACTTTATTCAGACTACAAATGATGGGTTTATCAATAGTATTTTTATGGGTTCCAGCACATATTGGGGTTAAAGGAAATGAGATGGCAGATAAGATGTCTAAGAAGGCAACGCAAAATCATATCAATTTTACAGTACATTTAAGTAAACCAAAGCAAAGAGCTTCATCAAACAAAAATTGAAGGAAGAATGGCAGAAAAGGTGGGATGGAGAAAGAAAAGAAAGATGGTTTGATAAGATCAAAAAGGCAGTTGGTGAAAAAAGAACTGGAAGAAGGAGCAGAAAGGAGGAAAGGGTAATAACAAGACTTAGATTAAGACATACAGAACTTAATTATACACTTTTTAAAATACATAAACATGACACAGGACAATGTGACTACTGTGGGATGGATGAAACAATTGAACATATTTTTATAGAGTGTCAGAAATATGAGCTGGAAAGAAGAAGCATGAAGAGAGAATTTGAACGGATTAAAGAAAAGTTTAGTATAATAGATTCATTACAAAAGAACATAGGGAGCAAATATATACAAATTATTTTAAGATTCCTAAAAAGAACAAAATTATTTAATAGAATTTGATTATATAAGATATTAATCCATGTTGAACCACACTCCATACCAGTGGTGGTGGTAATGCACACCTACAGATTCATGCCAACCGCCATTAAACACCAGAAGAAGAAGAACAACAACAATCAATTCGTTATAAATGATGCCTCTTTTGGGAAACGTTTGACATTATCTACCAGAATCGAACTTAAAAGTCTAAATCTGGGATGTCTAGTAATAACTGTAAGCTTAACTTTACATAGAGGATAAAGCGGCGGGGCACGTGGAGGTACAGCTTAGTTTAACTCTACAGCTGTGAAGTTTTGTCTCCAATCATCTACATGAATAATAGTAAGCAGAGCCAAATCTGGAGTCAGCCACATGAACCCACCTTTCTGTCGTTACTGTCAGCAGCAGAGAAGCGTCACTAACGTGTCTTCACGCTGCATCAACATCACGCAGTGATTTAACAAAAGCTCGAGCAACACGAGACATCATAGTAAGAACGCCGAATGGATGTTTGGTTCTGTTACTGGAGTATCTGCAGTAAGGCATGACTAAAGTCAGCTCAAAACAGTCAGCAGTCACACTACTTCCTCACAAAGCGCAGAGCTTCTTCTTCTTCTTAATTTTTAATGGCGGTTGGCAAACAATTTGGTGCATTACCGCCACCATCCAGTCAGGAGTGTAGATCAGGACAAGCATGCCAAAACAAACAAAAAACCCCAACTATATTCTCTTAACTAATCCAGTAATCAACAAGTAACGAAATAATTTTTATAGCTCACAAGAAAAGTATATTTTGCTAAAATATGTATAATATTGCACTGTCTCTTTTCCTGTTACAGACTCCTTATTATTTCCATTCTTTACCTCTGATATTTTCTAAAGTTGTACATTACATGTTCTATTAGCTACGTTTACATGCTCACAATTTCACAATCAGATAAAAATGTATTCGGATTAAAAAACAAAAAAGAATTGGATTTTATTTGGACATAAGTAACGGCCGATCAGACAAAAAATGTGTCATGTAAACTTGCCGATCAGGATATTCTGTTAGCAGCTAGCCAGCTACTAGCCACTTAAGGTGGAAATACGTTACGTTGACGCATGAGCACTCATGTCAGTTTGCCTCATTCAGAATAACTTGATCCTGTCAAGTGTTTACTTGACAGGATCAATGCGATTGTCAATGGGCATAAACCACCCCTCTCAATCGGATTAAAATTTCATCCCGACCCTGCCGAATCCGATCAGAATATTCCGACTGACATGTTTACATGACACATTTTTAGTCCAATCTACCGTTTATTCCGATTACTTATGTCCATGTAAACGTAGCCAGTGTTTCATCTTCCTCACAGAATTCCCATTTTCCTGTTTCATGTTTTTTCATTATAAACTGCTTCAAAAAAGAAACTGCTTAGTCAATCACTTCACCTGGATGGCATTAAATTGACCTCTGATAATAAAGTAAAAAACCTTGGTGTTAACTTTGACCAGGACATGTCATTTAAATCCCATATTAAACAGGTTTCTAGGATTTCCTTCTTTCATCTCCGGAACATTGCCAAAATTAGAAATATCCTGTCCAGGAGTGACGCTGAAAAACTAGTCCATGCATTTGTTACCTCAAGGCTGGACTATTGTAATTCTTTACTATCAGAATGTCCACAAAATGCAGTTAAAAGTCTTCAGCTGATTCAAAATGTTGCAGCAAGAGTTCTGATGAAAATTAAAAAGAGAGATCATATTTCTCCTATTTTAGCTTCCCTTCATTGGCTCCCTGTTAAATCCAGAATATAATTTAAAATTCTCCTCCTCACATACAGGTCCTTCTCAAAATATTAGCATATTGTGATAAAGTTCATTATTTTCCATAATGTCATGATGAAAATTTAACATTCATATATTTTAGATTCATTGCACACTAACTGAAATATTTCAGGTCTTTTATTGTCTTAATACGGATGATTTTGGCATACAGCTCATGAAAACCCAAAATTCCTATCTCACAAAATTAGCATATCATTAAAAGGGTCTCTTTACTCTCACTCACTTAAAACTGTGCACATATATTTATATTATATTGTAGATATGTTTATACTGTTTAATTTGTACTGTATTGCACCGACTACGCCAAAAACAAATTCCTTGTATGTCCAAAAACGTACTTGGCAATAAAGCTTTTCTGATTCTGATTCTGATTCTGATTCTAAACGAGCTATGAACCTAATCATCTGAATTAACGAGTTAACTCTAAACACCTGCAAAAGATTCCTGAGGCCTTTAAAACTC
Organism: Girardinichthys multiradiatus; assembly: GCF_021462225.1. Taxonomy (NCBI): domain Eukaryota; kingdom Metazoa; phylum Chordata; class Actinopteri; order Cyprinodontiformes; family Goodeidae; genus Girardinichthys; species Girardinichthys multiradiatus. The sequence goes on along the minus strand of NC_061817.1, from coordinate 244,200 downwards.
CCAGCCTGGTTCATCACTCAAAACCCCAATCATGGGTAAGACTGCCGACCTGACTGCTGTCCAGAAGGCCACTATTGACACCCTCAAGCAACAGGGTAAGACACAGAAAGACATTTCTGAACGAATAGGCTGTTCCCAGAGTGCTGTATCAAGGCACCTCAGTGGGAAGTCTGTGGGAAGGAAAAAGTGTGGCAGAAAACGCTGCACAACGAGAAGAGGTGACCGGACCCTGAGGAAGATTGTGGAGAAGGGCCGATTCCAGACCTTGGGGGACCTGCGGAAGCAGTGGACTGAGTGTGGAGTAGAAACATCCAGAGCCACCGTGCACAGGTGTGTGCAGGAAATGGGCTACAGGTGCCGCATTCCCCAGACCTGGGCTACAGAGAAGCAGCACTGGACTGTTGCTCAGTGGTCCAAAGTACTTTTTTTAGATGAAAGCAAATTCTGCATGTCATTTGGAAATCAAGGTGCCAGAGTCTGGAGGAAGACTGGGGAGAAGGAAATGCCAAAATGCCAGAAGTCCAGTGTCAAGTACCCACAGTCAGTGATGGTCTGGGGTGCCGTGTCAGCTGCTGGTGTTGGTCCACTGTGTTTTATCAAGGGCAGGGTCAATGCAGCTAGCTATCAGGAGATTTTGGAGCACTTCATGCTTCCATCTGCTGAAAAGCTTTATGGAGATGAAGATTTCATTTTTCAGCACGACCTGGCACCTGCTCACAGTGCCAAAACCACTGGTAAATGGTTTACTGACCATGGTATCACTGTGCTCAATTGGCCTGCCAACTCTCCTGACCTGAACCCCATAGAGAATCTGTGGGATATTGTGAAGAGAACGTTGAGAGACTCAAGACCCAACACTCTGGATGAGCTAAAGGCCGCTATCGAAGCATCCTGGGCCTCCATAAGACCTCAGCAGTGCCACAGGCTGATTGCCTCCATGCCACGCTGCATTGAAGCAGTCATTTCTGCCAAAGGATTCCCGACCAAGTATTGAGTGCATAACTGTACATGATTATTTGAAGGTTGACGTTTTTTGTATTAAAAACACTTTTCTTTTATTGGTCGGATGAAATATGCTAATTTTGTGAGATAGGAATTTTGGGTTTTCATGAGCTGTATGCCAAAATCATTCGTATTAAGACAATAAAAGACCTGAAATATTTCAGTTAGTGTGCAATGAATCTAAAATATATGAATGTTAAATTTTCATCATGACATTATGGAAAATAATGAACTTTATCACAATATGCTAATATTTTGAGAAGGACCTGTATAAAGCCCTTAATGATCTAGCTCCATCATACATCAGAGATCTGATTGGTCCATATGTTCCTAACAGAGCACTTCATTCTCAGACTGCAGGTTTACTGGTGGTTCCTAGAGTCTCTAGAAGTAGAATGGGAGGCAGATCCTTTAGTTATCAGGCTCCTCTCCTGTGGAACCAGCTTCCAGCTTTAGTCCGTGAGGCGGACACCCTGTCTACTTTTAAGGCTAGGCTTAAAACTTTCCTTTTTGATAAAGCTTATAGTTAGAGTGGCTTAGGTTATCCTGAGCTATCTGTGTAGTTATGCTGCTATAGGCTTAGGCTGCTGGAGGACATAATGACCACTTTCACTCTCTTCACTACATTCTCACACTACTCTCCAATTTTGCATTATTTGCTGTTGTTTCAATTCAATTCAGTTTATTTATAAAGCGCCAATTCACAACACATGTTGTCTCAAGGCACTTCACAAAAGTCAGGTACATACATTCCAATTAATCCTAATCATTGAACAGTTCAGTCAGATTCAGTTATTTATTCAAATTAGATAAAAAGTTTTTCTATCTAAGGAAACCCAGCAGATTGCATCCAGTCAGTGTCTTGCAGCATTCCCTCCTCCTGGATGAGCATGTAGAGACAGTGGACAGTCACTGGTGTTGACTTTGCAGCAATCCCTCATACTGAGCATGCAACAGCGTCTAACTTTATGTTCTCTCTCTTTTCTCTTCCTAGAAGCTACACCTGGCCTGACTCTGTGTCTACCTGTGACACCTTTCTGGAGAGGGGCATCGTCCGAGCTTCTGCTGGCAACAACTTAATGCTCACCCTCTACCGATGATCCACATAGCCCTGTCTTTCAGTGTTTAACCCTTTCTCTCTCCTAGACATGGCTACTGACTGAGCTTCTACTGTGACTAACTCTATGTGCTCTCTTTCAGACTCTAACCTTGAAAACTGGCTCAGAGTTTATCTGTTCTTTCTTTCTAGGTGAAACGACTAAAGGAGCTACATCCATTAACATTTACTTTTCCTTCCCATAGAAAGTACTCCTGGATCAGTGCTTCTTTGTTCTTTTTGTGTCTCTGCTCTGTTCTCTCAAACCCCCAGTCGGTCGTGGCAGATGGCCGCTCACACTGAGCCTGGTTCTGGTTCTGCTGGAGGTTTCTTCTGTTACGGCTTGAGCAATGGACGAACCCAGAATGCAGACTAGCAGGCAGCATGATGTTAAATGGAAAAATATTTAATAACAAAAAACTCACTCACAGGAGGTGACGGCAAAAACAGACATGGGCAGGCTTGGAAAGACAGGCTTCGTGTGAACAGAAGGACATGAGCATGAAAATGAAAAATGTTTCCGCGCCGACTAACTGAACAAGGTGTGTTTAAATGGAGCATGATACAGGTGGAACACAAAACTGATTAACATGGTGCAGGTGAACCGAATAAACTTAATTGACACGTGACTGGAGCAAAACATGGCTTGAACAGAACGCAAATCTAAGGAAACAAACTAATAGAAACATAACTAGAAAAACATGAAACGAAAGCATAACCAGATCCAAAAACTTAACTTGACCGCACATGAACTAGAAGACAAAATCTAAAGCATAACTAGAAAAATAATAAACAGAGACATGATTAAAGACTGGAGCAGTGAAAAACATAAGGAAAAAACCAGAAACCAAAAACCAAACAACCCCAAATCATAACATCTTCCTGTTAAAAGGGAGTTTTTCCCCTCGACTGTCGCTACATGCTCATCCAGGAGGAGTGAATGCTGCAAGTCACTGACTGGATGTAATCTGCTGGGTTTCCTTAGATAGAAAAACTTTTTATCCAATTTGAATAAATAACTGAATCTGACTGCACTGTTCAGTGGTTACGATTAATTGGAATGTATGAACCTGACTGTTGTGAAGAACCTTGAGACAACATGTGTTGTGAATTGGTGCTATATAAATAAACTGAATTGAATTGAATGTAATGTTGAATTAAGTCCTGTGTGCCCCAACTGTAACCGGAATTATCCTTTCCTCTATTCTGTTTCTTCCAGTATTTTTCCTAATTTCTCCAACTCTTCTTTGTATTCTATAGTGATCTTCCTTTAACTCTCCCACAGTCCTTATTCAGCGCGAGACACTCCCCCATCCCCCCCAAGAAACCAAGACATAGAGACAATAAAAAATAAAAATACATGCCCACCCGACTCCCTCTGGGACAGCGAGCGGGGAGGGGTGATGGAAAAAATAAAATGAGAAACATAACCGGGGTCAAATCAACCCCTCTGAAACAGCCGGTAGTAGTAAAAAAAATAAATAAATAAATAAAATGAAAAATATAACCTGGGTCCAACCAACCCCTCTGAGACAGTGGGAATGGGTGAGAAAAAAACAAAATGAAAAGTGTTAGAGTTAAACAGCGCATAATTACAGACAAGTGTAAAATAAGACACAAGGTGAACCAAGTAAGTTTGACTTGCAAATGTGAGACAGTCCTCTGCAGAACAGCGACTTCTATTTCACAAAGGAAGAAGTCCTTGCACCAGCCTTTCATTTACAACTCACATTCTTACAAGGAAAAAGCGGGAATCGGTTCAGCCAATTCTTACAGAGATTTCAACTTAGAAGAGTGGTCATTCCCATATATGGTATAAGCATGTCATGTCCAGGGATTGATCCACTCCAGACCACATTCCTTAACTTTCCACAAACCCTTTGTCCACACTAAAACCAATCGCACGAATCATCTTCACTATAGTAGAAAGTCAAACATAAACCTTGTTTAAACTAAACAATGATAATTTGTATACATTTTTACAACAAAAAGCATAGCTGGGGTCCACCCGACCCCCTCTGGGACAGCGGGGAGAAGTAAAAAATAAAATTGACTAAAAAAGTAAAATAATAGAAATAAATATCCACGCCACCTAAACTTCCAGGGTGTGACGGGTGGTGATATACCTTTTCAGGATCCGTTCTTTTTTCCCTCAAGTCTTTCTCTTACAGACACCGCTTCAGTAATGGCAAGACACAAACTCAGACGATAAACATTTATTCACAAGTACAGTTCTCTTTTACGATAAACTTCACGAGTGTTTGCATACATCTCTAGAATCACTGCATGAATACTACGTGAAGACTTCGGTTTATACAAGACCGTCTCTAATTATATTTTTATACACTAATCCTCTGCTTTTAGGCTTCGTAGTGTCAGCAGATTCTGGATAGCGGGAATGAGATGTGGAGTTCGGAGTCGACACACGATTGGGTCATAGTGGAGTTGATAATAATCCTCATCCACGGCATCCAGGCATCAGTGTCGATTTGGGCCGGTGCGATTTGTGTCACAGCCGCAGATTTCTCGGCATAATTTATCACAGGTCACGTTGAGCAGATAAAGTAACACGGTTCTCACTGAAGATGTGAGCACGGGAGACATCAGAGACCAAATGTACATCATTGTGGTTTTTAGTATAACAATGACCATCAGTGGGACCCTTTGTGAGGTTCCTTGAGACGACATTGTTGTAAATAAGCGCCGTTTAACTAAATAATCTGAACTGAAACTATCTGTGTAGTTATGCTGCTATAGGCTTAGGCTGCTGGAGGACATAATGACCACTTTCACCCTCTTCGCTACATTCTCACACTACTCTCCAATTTTGCATTGTTTGCTGTTATTTCAGCTTTTAACCTTGTTCCCTCTTTTCTCTTCCTAGAAGCTACACCTGGCCTGACTCTGTGTCTACCTGTGACACCTTTCTGGAGAGGGGAATCGTCCGAGCTTCTGCTGGCAACAACTTAATGCTCACCTTCTACAGATGATCCACTTGGCCCTGTCTTTTAGTGTTTAACCCTTTCTCTCTCCTAGACATGGAAATTGACTGAGCTTTTACTGTAACTAATTATATGTGCTCTCTTTCAGACTCTAACCTTGAAAACTGGCTCAGAGTTTATCTGTTCTTTCTTTCTAGGTGAAACGACTAAAGGAGCTACATCCATTAACATTTACTCTTCCTTCCCATAGAAAGTACTCCTGGATCAGTGCTTCTTTGTTCTTTTTGTGTCTCTGCTCTGTTCTCTCAAACCCCCAGTCGGTCGTGGCAGATGGCCACTCACACTGAGTCTGGTTCTGCTGGAGGTTTCTTCCTGTTAAAAGGGAGTTTTTCCTCTCCACCGTCGCTACATGCATGCTCAGTATGAGGGATTGCTGCAAAGTCAACGCCAGTGACTGTCCACTGTCTCTACAGGCTCATCCGGGAGGAGTGAATGCTGCAAGTCACTGACTGGATGCAATCTGCTGGGTTTCCTTAGATAGAAAAACTTTTTATCCAATTTGAATAAATAACTGAATCTGACTGAACTGTTCAATGGTTAGGATTAATTGGAATGTATGAACCTGACTGTTGTGAAGAACCTTGAGACGACATGTGTTGTGAATTGGCGCTATATAAATAAAACTGAATTGAATTGAATTGAATCCTTCAATCAAACGAGGTGTGAACATTTTGACAGGTGGGCGGGACTTCCGGTGGCTGGAATATCCTAGGGCGGGACTTCCGGTGGCGTAACCGGATATAGTCATTAACCGGATGTTGTCATTAGCCGGATGTTGTCATTACAAGGAAGCGAATCTTTCTAATTGTAGTTTATCCACTTTAAAAGGTCACTCAGGTTAATGCAGGCACATCACACAAAATTCTGATAAAAAAAGAGAGAACCTGACAGAATTGTAAATTCATTTTGTTTTAACGCAGGGGTTATTTAGATGTTATTTAAAAAAGAAGGATGAATTGGCTTCTGTTGTAGAGATGAACTGAAAAAAAATAAACATGCAGTTTCTCCACTTTAAAGGAACAGTCAATTAAATGCAGGCACATCACACACAATTCTGATAAAAAGAGAGAACCTGACAGAATTATAAATTCTGTGCTCAGTATGCTGTTTCCAAATTAGAAATGGATTCTACAGCTAAAAGACTTTGTTTGGAATCATGAGAGACTCCATTTGGTAAAATGGATGATAATTTTAGTTACCTTAAGGTTTTCTTTTTTCATTTTAGAGCAATAGTTATTGAGGATTTAGAGAATACAGTTTTCTCCTCATCCCACGTGGGAGCCAGAGGTTGTAACCTGTATGTCTATGTACAACGTCACAAGCTCTCGGTGGAGGTGGACGCTTTTTCTCTGTCTCCCGCACCCCTCCCATATCTGCCCTGCTTCAGCTCTGTGTCTTGTCTTTTTTGGAGCCTCTTTTTGCACATCTTCCAAATTCTTCCAAATTATGGATTTGGTCAGCTGGTCTTTCAATGCAATTGATCAAATTTTCTCGACGAGAAGACAGGGGTCGGGAGAGCACACTTGCCCGGACGGGACATTTTTCTCCGGATACACGATGGACTCCTGGCAGAAGTGGAGGATTGTGTGTCTGTCGATAATGTCAGTCGAGGATGTGGAAGATGTGTATATAAGTGGATGTTTGATATCAGGATTTCTGCTTTTTGGAGTCAGCGGTTACCTGGAATATCAGGAAATTCGGAGAATGTCAGCAGCTGTTCTGGCCATTGTGAGGCTGCCTGGCATGTGTGATGGGATCTTCAGAGCGATCAACACTCAGACTGAGATTTTACGTGAGCTGAATCGCAGACTGGATGTGATCCTTATACAGGATCGCAAGCGGGTTGCGGTTCCTGGACTCAGGGGTGAAATGGGATAAATCTTGGAGAAAGTTGTTCGCTTGGATCTGGCAGAAAGACCAGGAATTTGGCTGTTTGGATTCGCCTTTGAGAAGCACCAGTGAGACTCTCAAGGCTGACGGAAAATTAAGAGTCAGCCTAACCCAAATAATTATTGTTTTTCTGAATCTGGCTCCCCTGCACGGCCTTGATGGCTGGTTATCTTCAACTTCTCCTGGAAGTTATGTAAACATGACGCCCTGCTCCCTCTGCCCCCTCCCTTCCCTGAGGACATCTGTGGACCTGCTCAGAACTTTGTGGCTGGTTGATGAACATCCCAACGAACCATCAAGGACAATGGCCTCTGTGACAGTGCTTCATGGACTTACTTGCACACACTCACTTGCACACACACACATGCTCAAGATAAACATTTGCACCCCTCACACCACCTTCACTGTTCCCAGCATGATGTTGTTTTGTCAACTGTTGCTTCTTTGTGCTGAGGTTTTTTGCAATCTCAAACTGTATCCTGCTAAGGATAAAGTGTGAAATATGATTTTTTTTTCCCTCTACTTACTTACCTCATGTGGCCTCTTTTCTCATCTAGCAAGGGCAGCGCCTGTGAGCGGGCAGCAAAGCCTCGGTGACCCGTCCCCCCATTGTCTTGTGTCATGATGTATGTTTGGATGGGTTGTACTGGAATTCTAATTTCCCCTCGGGGATCAATAAAGTATCTTTGAATTGAATTGAATTGAATTGAAACTGAAAAACTAAAAAATAAAGGTTATAAAGTCCTCAGACATGTCACTGTTTATTGAATTAAGGCAGACATCCACAGCTGTTTCTTGTGTATTGTCTCAGACAAAGTTTTCACACTGACTGTGCTCTTTTCCTGGCCCAAAGTCTCGACCATTGTCTGTCAATACACATCCACTGTTTATTAAATAGGTGATCAGACCTCAGACATCCGCAGCTGTTTCTTGCGTATTGTCTCAGAGAAAAGTCTTCACACCAAATGTAGTCAAAGTAATTAAGAGGACTGTGCTCTTTTCCTGGCCATAAGTCTCGAGCATTGCCTCTGACAATTCTCATCCCCTGTTTATTGAATTAACATGTCTGCGCTGTTGCTGAGGTGTAATCCCACACCTTAATGATTGCCCTGAAACTGTCTCAATGCAGGAGAGGGAGGATGAAGATGAAAGCTCTCCTCAACCAGCAAAATTGATGAGAATGTGTCCTTCCGATGTTGAAATAGCTGCGAGAGAACCTCTCTTTAGTGCAGTGTGGGGGTCAAAAACCACAGCAAATGGTCGCTGGTCTTTTCAGGCAATCTGTTTGTGTTGGAGGCATTCAATCAGAACTGCGGTGTATTCAAGACTGTGCTGGCTCTACCATATCATGCTTGGGTTGAGAAGATGAATGAAATTGGACAGCGTCTTTCCAACCTTTTCCAAAACTCACGCTGCTGGATTGATGTTATGTCGGTGAAAAGAATCCTGACGTTCCCTGTTGTGGATCTAAAGCCCACCCTCTTTTGAGGACCCTCCCACCTTCCTGCGCTATATATCAGGGTCTAACTGCGAGCTCACAGACTCTTCTTCTTCACAACGGCGGGCGGCAGACCTTGAGAATGTATGGAGCGTATGGGAAAACACCATACTGGGACCTCTACAACCAGCAAGAAGAGACCGTCTTCTCTCCCGATCATGATGAAAGCTTCAACACCGGGCCGTATCATCCACCTTCTCCAGACCTCTACTCACCAGCCACCTCATCGTCGCAGCTCTTTGAGTCCCTATTCAGTCCAGGCACCCCTACAGGATACAACCTCAGATTGTATCATCCGCTTTCTCCCGACCTCTATTCACCACTATGCGTGGCTGAGTCTGTACACACAGATATCCAACCTGAAGACAAGAGGGTGATCGTGGAGGACGAGGCAATCATCAGCTACTCCCCCTCCCCACAAACTCCAGACCCGATACCTGCCCCTCAGCCTTCACCAGAAGAAGAGGAGAGTAATCAGGGTGATGAAATTGACGGCTGGATCTCAACCACTCTCATCAATACGGTGAAAACAGCAATACTTCATTTATTCAACATAACCTGATTGAACTATGTCAAAGAAACCTGTTACGGGTGCATAACGAACCACCCGAGCCAACGACAGCATCAGTGCCTGGAGATATTGGAGGAGGAGTATTACCAAATCAACTTTCAACACATCGTGCGACGACTCATAAACCCAAGCTCCTTCCTGCTATTCAGAAACGTCTGACACTTTGACGCATATAAGCAGATGACTTCAGAGTGAAAACAATTGCGGTTTTATATGAACTGAAATCGGTACAAGGCTTCCATAGTGCAATCACGGATATGTACGATAAGATGAACGGTAATGACTGCCTCAAGCAGCTTAACTCTGTTTCAGAGTGCTATGATCCGATCTCAGATGATTGATGACTTGTTTTGTCTTTTCTGTATTCTCTCTTGGCTTTCTACTGGTATACATATATAACAGTTTTGTTTTTTAAAGATTGCAATGTTTGACTTGATCTTTATTATCTGAATGTGTTTTTTTTTCTGTTTCTCTATTAAATACGGGCACAAAATAAAAAAAGAAGTATAAATATACCCTCAGGTGTTTTCTTTCTCCATTATTTAACAAGTAGTCGTCAGAGTGAGCATAAAACCGGGATGTCTGAAAGAAGGATCATGAAAAATGTATATTACAACCCATCAAATCCGGGAAGTTTAGGGGGTTTAGAAAGGTTGAGGAGGGTTATACAAGATGAAACGGGGAAGAAGGTAGCGGTTGAAAAAGTTAAAGATTTTTTATCGGGAGAAGATACCTATACTCTACATAAACCAGCAAGAATAAAGTCCCCGAGAAACAGAGTTTTTGTCACCAGACCATTGAGACAGTTCCAAGCCGATCTCTGTGACATGCAAGCTCTGGCCAAGGAAAATGACTGTTACAATTATTTATTAACAGTCATTGACATCTTTTCAAAGAGGGCGTATGTACGTGTTTTGAAGAGGAAAACTGCTGCAGAGGTGCTAAAAGCTTTTGAATCAGTTTTTAAAGAAAGTCAGATCCCAAAAACATTTCAGACTGATGCAGGGAAAGAATTTTTTAACAAGAAATTTAAGCTTCTAATGGAGAAACATGGTATTGAACATTTTGCCACAGCAAGTGAAGCAAAAGCCTCTGTGGTTGAGAGGTTTAACCGTACGTTAAAAACAAGGATGTGGAGATATTTTACTGCTAACAACACCCGGCGGAACATTGATGTCCTGCAAAATTTAGCTAGAAGCTACAACCACAGCTACCACACCAGCATTAAGATGAGCCCAATGGAAGTGACCTCAGAAAATGCCTTTCAAGTGTTTCAGAATCTGTACGGTGTTACCTCCAACAGATATTGCAGGGCCTCAGTGACAATGTTTAAACAGGGGGGATCTTGTCAGAATATCCAAGGTCCGTGGAGTGTTTGACAAAAAATACAAACAGAGTTTTACAGATGAATTGTTTACAGTGTATGAGCGGATACCCCGATCTCCTCCTGTATACAAACTCAAAGATTTGGATGGAGAACCTATTGAGGGTTCCTTTTACGCTGAGGAACTTCAAAAAGTAAAAATATTTAAGGATAAGATGTATCAAGTGGAGAAAATATTAAATCAATGCACCGTCAAGGGTGTCAAACAGGTTTTTGTACGCTGGAAAAATTGGCCTGAGAAATTCAACAGTTGGATCAAGTTTGATGAACTACGAAACGTATAAAATAGGTGTGTGCTAAAACCTTACGATTCATACAGCATCATGGACAGCAAGGCAGAGGATGACGGTTTTTACGTTACCCTTCCCTCTAACGCTAGCAAGGAAGTGTTTAAAAATAATACCAGTTCGAGTTTCCATGTAAATTTAGCTCAACATATTGATTTAGAAGGCCAATGGATGGTTGCATTAGCAGAGATTTCATACCCTCATACATGGCATAATTTACCGGATCATGATGCCTACGTTGAATGGAGGAAGGTTGGTGATGTGGAGATTAATACGCAAAGGATCAGAGGTGGCTACTATAACAGCGTTATTCAACTCAAGACATAGATGGAACTGTTTTTCAAAAAAATTAACTCGGGTATCCGCATTAAATCCAGCAAAGTTCAAAAGAGATTTGCATTTCAAGCAAACAGTCCGCATGAAATACACTTCTTCAACACTCTAGCTTATATGATGGGCGTGAAACCAGGGGAATGGATTCATGTATCTGAACCAAAACCGGCTCCTTTTCCGGCGGATATAAAGGCCGGTTTCTATCACCTATACTGTTACAGCGACGTGGTCAGCCCGCAAATAGTAGGCGACACTTTTGCACCTTTACTGCGGACCGCCAAAGTACAAGGCGACTTCAGTGATATGGTTACTCTGATGTTTAACCCCGCCCACTACCTTCCAGTTTCCAGAAGACATATTGAAAATATCAATATAGAAATTAAATCGGACCAAAACGTTCCTGTAAATGTCGTCTATGGAAAGACCATCGTAAGACTACACTTCAAACCGGTGATATCACAACGTAGCCTGAGATAAATTTTATTTGTATAAACAGATATATATATAACCTCTAAGACTGATTGATTATCATTCATATTACCCTGGTCCTTCAACACTGCATCAAGTAGGCAAGAGAGAACATGGCACAGCTAAGTCTGAGACGTGATCCAAATCGCTTTGTAAATTACTATGTAAGTATATCTGTGGGATTCTGCAGCACGTCTTCAACCTTAGCCTGGCCCAGAAGAAGGTTCCGGTGTTGTGGAAGACCTCCTGTCTTGTTCCGGTACCAAAGAAAACTCACCCATCAGTCCTCAATGACTATAGACCTGTTGCCCTGACATCTCACATCATGAAGGTCCTAGAGAGACTCCTGTTGGCCCACCTGAGTAAGCAAACAGTAAACCATCAGGACCCCCTTAAGTTTGCTTATCGCTGTGGAGTTGGAGTTGAAGATGCCATCATACATCTGCTTCAACAAACCCACTGTCATCTGGACAAAGCCAGCAGCCCTGTGAGGATCATGTTCTTTGATTTCTCCAGAACATTTAATACAATCCAACCTGATTTGCTTTGTCAGAAACTCCAGAAGACTCAGGTGGAGGCCTCAACAATCTCCTGGATCAAAGACTACCTGACAAACAGACCACAGTTTGTGAAACTGAAGGGATGTGAGTCTAACCAGGTAGTCAGCAGCACAGGAGCACCACAGGGGACTGTACTCTCACCATTCCTTTTCACTCGGTACACCTCAGACTTCCAGTACAAGACAGACTCCTGTCATCTGCAGAAATACTCGGATGATTCTGCAGTCGTGGGGTGGATCAGAGATGGACAAGAAGCTGAGTACAGGAAGGTGGTGGACCGCTTTGTGGCATGGTGTGGAAACAATCATCTCATTTTGAACGTGACTAAAACAAAGGAGATGATTGTAGATTTTAAGAGAAACAGTAATAAGTCAAAAACTATTTATATCATGGGAGAAGAAGTGGAGGTGGTGGAGGAGTATAAATACCTCGGTGTTCACCTGGACAACAGACTAGAGTGGAGATGCAACTGTGAAGCCATCTACAAGAAGGGACAGAGCAGACTGTACTTCTTGAGGAAGCTTAGGTCCTTTGGTGTTTGCAGCAAGATGCTGCATATCTTCTCTAAGTCTGTTGTGGAAAGTGTGATCTCTTCTACCATCATCTGCTGGGGAAGCAGCATCAGAACCAGGGACTTAAAAAAACTCAACAAGCTGATAAAAAAGGCTGGCTCTGTTCTGGGGACTCCTCTGGAATCTCTGGAGATCATTGTGGAAAGACGGATTCTTCATAAAATGAAGAACATTATGGAGAACCCTGAGCATCCTCTTCATGAGACTGTCCTACAACAACACCACAGTGTCTTCAGTCAGAGGCTTCTTCAGATCTGCTGTAAGACGGAGTGCTACAGGAGATCCTTCCTGCCCACAGCCATCAGCATCTACAACGGCTCTTTGAGGAAACCTTCATAATATGAGCTACAACAACATTTAATTTACCTTTGGGATTAATAAAGTATTTTTGACACTATTTTTCACACTATCACCACTGAGACAACAGAGACTGAGCAGGGTGCTGGAAGCTCCTAACATCACATACACACATGAAGGCATAAACATGGCAGACAGAATGACATCAGGAGAACCACAAGTCTGTGCAGAAAAAGTGGAGTTTAATGAAAAAATCAGAACAGATTTACAAAGCACATCTCTGACAGATGCTAGAAATTTGTATACAGATGGTTGCTGTTTCAGACATGACACAGAAGGACTGAAAGCAGCGTATGCAGTTGTGGAGGACACAGGGACAGACTTTGTGACAGTGAAAGCGGAAAGACTGACAGACACACAATCAGCACAGAGAGCAGAAGTTTTGGCAGTGATAGCGGCCCTAGAATTAGGAGAAGGACAGAAAGTAAACATTTACACAGACTCAGCATATGCCACAGGCGCAGTGCATGTTGAACTGAAGCAATGGTTGAGAACAGGGTTTAGGACAGCAGGACAGAAACCCATCAAGCATGAACAGGAAATGAGAAGGTTGGCTGAAGCATTGCTATTACCACAGGAGGTGGCAGTTATCAAGTGTAAAGGACATTCAGCAGTGATACCAGAGTAGCACTGGGGAATCAGGCGGCAGATCAAGCAGCGAAGCAGTGTGCTGGGTATCAACCAAAAAATATATTGTTGTGTTCAGAGGTAGGGTGGACACCAGAGCCCACTCTGGAGGAAGTAGTGAAACTACAAAAAGGGAACTCACCAGAAGAAAAGTCGATGTGGAAGGCGAGAGGAGGCAGCGAGGACCAAAATGGACTTTGGAGGAGTCCAGACGGACGTCCAATCCTGCCACCAGGGCTCACTACAGCAGCCCTGGAGGAAGCCCATGGCATGGGGCATGTAGGAACCACACAGATGCTGAAAAATCTCGAACATTGGTGGCATCCTATATTTAAAACCAATGGCAATGCATTGGATAAACTCATGTGAAATTTGCAGACAGTTCAATGTCAAACCTACCTTGAAGCCAGCGCCAGGGAAATTCCCAATGGATCCTATTGCAGGGAAAGAAATCATCATTGACTATACAGGTATGACTGAGAGAGTGAATGGGTTCAGATATCTGTTGGTATGTGTGGATGCATTCACAGGATGGCCAAAAGCATGGCCTAAAAAAAAGGAGGACAGCAAAGCAGTGGTAAAGTGTCTGATCAACCATTACATCCCCAGACACGGTTTCCCAGCCAAAATCAGATCAGACAATGGCACACACTTTAAAAATGAAGAGCTGAAAGAAGTGGAAACGTTTTTGGGACTTAAATATTCCTTTGGGACAGTGTACCATCCACAGTCCCAGGGCAAGGTGGAGAGGATGAATCAAACACTCAAAACCAAATTGGTTAAAATCTGTGCATGACCAAAATGACTTGGGTCACAGCCTTACCATTAGCCTTAATGTCTGTAAGAAGCTCTGTAAATCAGAGGCACAGTCTAACTCCACATGAACTACAGACAGGGAGACCATTCCTAAATGAATGTGAACTGTTCATGTCTCACCGAGATTATTACAGATCTCTCCACAGTCTAGTTGCAGCATTCTCCAAACAGGTCCCATCCCAACCGTCTGGGGACCAGAACTCCACGTCAGAAGCAGAGTGGGTCCTTCTGAAGGTCATCAAACGGAAGTGGTCTGAACCAAGGTGGACCGGTCCATTCCAGGTCACAGAGAGGACTTCACACGCGGTGAGGCTCAAAGGTAAAGGAGACACATGGTACCATTGGAGTCAGTGCACCGCAGCCGAGAATCCACAGAGGTCTCTCACGGAAGTCCAGGAAAACCTGAGAGAGAACACGACAACAGAAGAGCCACCTTCTCACCCTACAGAAGGGGCAGAATAATCCCCTAGGGGTGAGGAGAAGTCATCATACCCATAGGTTAGTCTACACCTTGGGTTCAACAATCTGCAAAAGTATTCATACCCACATAGGGGCAGAATAATCCCCTGGTATGAATCCCAGGCTCCAGGTCAGTCTACACCTGTGAGTTGAAGACCAGGACAGCATACAGCAGAAGAGGCGGAAGTGATTGAGCTTCCCTCTCACAGGGTGGTTGTAGCTGCTCTCCCACCCAGAACAGAACTGAACAAAGAAAAAAAAAAAAACTTTCTATTTTTCTATTTACAGGATTTGTTCGCTCATTGTATATTCCAGGACTTGTATTAAGTACTTTGATGAAAGTATGAGCCAAAAGGCAAAAACCCTACACCATATGGGTTGGATTTTGGGAGGTTCATGCATTATTTCCTTTTCTATTGTTACATTGATTTTCGGATTGTTGTGTGAACTTCCTTTCCAGACATGCTCCAGTCATCCTGAAAACAAGGTGTCGAAACGCAGCCTCTCTCCGCATCCAGACGCGTGTCTCAAATATTTTGGGGGGTTGGAATTAAACTACACATATGGGGATACCACCACGTTTCAATTTGACCTCTGCGACGTCATCAAATGCGGGGGCAACCAAATAGCCTGGAGAGGGTATGATGTTTATGTATGCATGAACCAACAGGCGTCGAACCAGTGCAAAATGAGTAACCCCGTCGGGACGGGAACTCTATGCAGCAGTTGGAGTTATGTGGCCGGCTGGTCTGGGCCAGGGTGGAACCCCACTGAAGAATATGTCCCTCATGACATCCAAGGAAAGGTTGGTATCCAACGGAACGCGTTAGGATCCACGAAAGGAGGGAAGGGAGTAAATCCTCTCCTTCTCTCTCTAAAAAGTATTAATCGCCGATACGGGACCCCAAGCAATGACTATCTGACACTAGGGGTTTGGCAATCAGAGCCAGATGCACAAGGAATGATCAAAATCAATTGGAAAACGCAAACCATGCAATCCACCCCGGGAACCTCTCCCACACAGTCCTCTGCTGGTAGTAAACCCACTGTGGAACCTCCAACCGACCCGAGAGTAGTTAAAATAGATTATTCCATTTTAAAACCCATAGAAATCATTCAAATGGCTACAGGATATACTGAAGATAACCTCTGGATCCAATGGATCGCTCAGACTGCCAAAGAACAAAGTAAATCAGATTGTGTGGCATGCGCGGCGGCAAGACCACATTTAACTACTGACCTTGCTGCTCTGTACCCAGAGGACACTTGGGGTTATAATTGCATGCTTAAACTGACCACCGAGGCATCTCCAGCTAACTGCACCACCTTAGCCAGCATATTCCCTCCTATCCCTAACAATACCAAAACAGGACCATTCTCACCCAATAAAGGTAATGGCACATATACATGTTTTAACTTTACATCAATCTCGCCCAAAATTAATGTAGGACAGATCCCATCAGATTGGTGTAATATTACTACACCAGGTAGTGTTATTGGTCCTTGGGCCAGATCTGGACTCTATTATTACTGTGGTGGACATAGATTACTTACCAACATACCTAAGAATACCATAGGGGTGTGTGCAATGGTGAGATTACAGGCTCCCCTTATTCTTTTGGGTAAGGACCTTAAACGTCTACCCACTAAACATGCCCAACAAACAGCTCTCACCCGCAGAAGACGACGGCATATTATGAAACGAAGCACTGCTGGATTTGATTTAAGTCAGGGCTCCCCTACCTATATAGATGCTATAGGTGTCCCTAGGGGAGTACCAAATGAATATAAATTGGCTGACCAAATTTCTGCAGGATTTGAGAATATACCAATCATTGCTGCCCTTTTCCCTGTGACCCCTAACAAGAATGTCGACCGCATCAATTATATTCATTACAATATCCTACGCCTCGCGAACTTAACTCGAGATGCAGTTGAGGGACTCGCTGATCAAACAGGACCTACTTCCCTTATGTCAGTACAAAATAGAATGGCGCTGGATATGCTTCTAGCAGAAAAGGGGGGCGTATGTGCAATGTTTGGTGCACATTTATTCCAAACAATACAGCACCAGACGGATCGGTGTCGAAAGCCTTAGCAGGCCTCAAAACGCTATCCGCCACCATGCATGAATATTCAGGTATTGATAACCCATTTGAGGATTGGATGACTGGCATGTTTGGACATTGGTCAGGTTTAATCATGTCATTGTTTATATCCATTGCTGTTTTTGTGGCTATTATGGTGACGTGTGGATGTTGTTGTGTACCATGTATTAGATCTTTAATTGTGCGCTTTATTACTGCAACTATTGAAGGCAAGGCAACCACACCCCCTCATATGATGCCTTTGTTGGCTATCCCTGATGACAACGAGGAGCCTGAAGGGGTGTTGAGAATTTGATTCAAGTCCGCTGTGCTTAGGCTTCTGGTATAGACGTTTACTTTTTGTATTCTTTTAGTGAAGACTTTAGTGAAGAACAGACTTCCAAAAGGGGAAATGTTATATATAAAAAATTTTAATGTGTTCTTATGTTCATAACAGTGTGGAATTAGTCTGAACCTGTAGCGCTTAGAAATTGAACTGTGCAGAACAACATGTATTATTTGTGAACTTGAAAAAACAGGCACTAAAGGGTCTGAGTGCATGTGTCTGTTTCATCAATAGAAGATGCCTCAGAACTGACCTTCAGTAAAAGAATGTGTGAGAAACTGACCATCAGCAAAAGAATGTGTGAGAAACTGATAAGGCGCTGCACAACAAATGTAAAATGTATACTCCCTGTAGTATGTGTGTGTTCAATAAAAGAACGCTGCAGGGGAGAAACAAAGTAGAAGTGCTCCTGACTACACAGAGACAGCACCTCTCTCCCCGGCCGGGTGAATCAACTTCAACCTCTAGTCTGTGTTTTGTTTTCTTAGAAATTTAAGTTTAGTTCTTCTGGCGCAGAATTAAGATGCTTTGACCAAATAAACGAACGCGCAGGAGTTTAGAAGGACATACTCCAACACTCTACCATGACTACCCGTTCTGCTGTTCCTCTCTCTGAGTGTCCTCCTCTCTCCTGCTCTCTGTGTCAGATGTTCTAGTGGAGCACTCCTCTTCCTCCTTTAGTGATAATGGTACATGTAATAAATGTAGCATTTTTGTAGCTTTGGAGGTGAGGGTGTTGGAATTGGAGGCCCGGCTCAGCACTGTTGAAAAACCAACAGATGGCAGAGGCCCCTTAGCCAGCGGGTGACGTTACGTAGGTTGCATAGTCCTAGATCCCAGCCCAAAGGTCACCACTAACTCGTCTGCGTTTCTAACAGATTTTCCCCACTCAGCGACACACCCGCTGAGAAGCCAACTCTGGTAATTGGCAGATCCATAGTCAGAAACGTGGCACTAGAGATACCAGCAACCATAGTCTGCCAGGGGCCAGAACGGGCAGCATCAAATCCTACCTGAAACTGCTGGTTAAGCGTAAATACAATACAATTGTTATTCACGCTGGCGGTAATGACACCCAGTTACGCCAAACGGAGGTCACCAAAGTTAGTATTGCTTCGATGTGTAAGTTTGCCAAAACAATGTCGGACTCCGTAATTTTCTCTGGTCCCCCCACTGATCTAACCAGTGACGACGTGTTTAGCTGTCTAAGTGGTGTCCAGAAAATGATGTTAGCACTGTGAAGCTTAATCTCGGTGGAAGACACGCGTTTTCTCTCTCTCCCTCCCTTCTTGCTGATCCCTGCTTCTGTTTTTGTCTGGATTTTTCTCAGAGCCTCGCTTTGCATATCCTCCAAACTTGTAAATTATGTATTTTGTCAGCGGGACTCTCAGTGTAATTGATCAAATATTTTCGACAAAAGACACCTTAAAGGAGAACCCTCTTGTCCAGATGGGACGTTCTTCTATGGATACACAACGGATTCTTGGCAGCAGTGGAAGATTGTGTGCCTGACTACGATGTCGGTTGAGGACGTAGAAGATGTGTACATATTTGGACTTTTGATAAAAGGATTTCTGCTTTTTGGAGTTGGTGGTTACCTGGCTTATTGAGTGATTCACAAAACCTGGGCAGCTGTTCAAAGCATTCCAAAGCTGCCTGCGATGTTGGATGGAGTCTTTAGATCGATCAACACAGACTGAAATGTTAAGAGAGCAGAATCGCAAGCTGGACATGATTCTTGAACAGAATCGCAGCCTGGTAGCGGCGGCGGCCATCTGCCACAACCGACTGGGGTTTTGAGAGAACAGAGCAGAGACACAAACAGAACACACAGAAGCACTGATCCAGGAGTACTTTATATGGGAAGGAAGAGTAAATGTTAATGGATGTAGCTCCTTTAGCCGTTTCACCTAGAAAGAAGGAACAGATAAACTCTGAGCCAGTTTTCAAGGTTAGAGTCTGAAAGAGAGCACATAGAGTTAGTTACAGTAAACGGTCAGTAGCTATGTCTAGAAGAGAGAAAGGGTTAAACCCAGAAAGACAGGGCCATGTGGATCATCTGTAGAAGGTGAGCATTAAGTTGTTGCCAGCAGAAGCTCGGACAATTCCCCTCTCCAGAAAGGTGTCACAGGTAAACAGAGTCAGGCCAGGTGTAGCTTCTAGGAAGAGAAAAGAGAGAGAACATAAAGTTAAAAGCTGAAATAACAGCAAATAATGCAAAATTGGAAAGTAGTATGAGAATGTAGCAGAGAGAGTTAAAGTTATCATTATGTCCTCCAGCAGCCTAAGTCTATAGCAGCCTAACTACAGAGATAGCTCAGGACAACCTAAGCCACTCTAACTATGGGTATGGGTTCTGGTTCTGCAGAGTGGATTTGAGCCAGAAGACCTGAGAGGTCTGGGTGGTTGATCCACTGACAACAATTCAGTAATGTATTTTGATGCTAAGCCATTCAGTGATTTATAGACTAACAGAAGTATTTTAAAGTCTATTCTCAGAGCTACAGGGAGCCAGTGTAGGGACTTTAGAACCGGGCTAATGTGCTCCACTTTCTTAGTTCTAGCGAGGATGCGGGCTGCAGCGTTCTGGATCAACTGCAGCTGTCCGATCCGACTTTTTAGGCAGACCTGTGAAGACACCGTTGCAGTAATCAGTTTTACTAAAGATGAACACATGAATTAGTTTTTCAAGGTCCTGCTGAGACATTAGTCCTTTAATCCTGGAGATGTTCTTTAGGTGATAGAAGGCCGACCTAGTTACTACCTTTATGTGCCTCTGAAGGTTCAGGTCTGAGTCCATCACTACACCCAGGTTTCGAGCCTGACTGGTGGTTTCTAGCTGTATTAACTGAAGCTGTGTGCTAACTTTTAAACGCTCTTCCTTTGGTCCAAAAATGATTACTTTCAGTTTTGTTTTGATTCAGCTGAAGAAAATTTTGGCCCATCCAAGCATTGATTTCTTCTAAGCATTTACCCAGTGCTTGAATGGGTTCATAGTCACCTGGTGACATCGTAACATATAGCTGTGTGTCGTCTGCATAGTTATGATAACTTACGTTGTTGTTTATTAAAATCTGAGTTAGGGGGAGCATGTAGATATTGAATAGGAGGGGCCCTAAGATGGATCCTTGGGGAACACCACATGTGATTTTTGTGGTCTCTGACGTAAAGTTACCTACTGACACAAAAAAGTCCCTGTCCTTCAAGTAGGATTTAAACCAGTTGAGTGCTGTACCAGAAAGGCCGACCCAGTTTTCCAGGCGCTCCAATAAAATGGAGTCATCAACAGTGTCGAATGCTGCACTAAGGTCCAATAATACCTGCACTGTGGTTCTTTCACAGTCTGCATTTATATGGATGTCATTGAACACCTTGACAAGAGCAGTCTCTGTACTGTGGTGAGCAGGAAGCCTGACTGGAAGACATCGAAGCGGTTGGTCGTTGTTAGGAAGTTGTTTAACTGCTGAAACGCAGCTTTTTCAATTATCTTTCTGATGAAGGGGAGGTTTGATATAGGCCTGTAGTTCTGTAGTAGCAGCTTGTCCAAGTTGCTCTTTTTCAATAGAGGTTTGATAATTGCTGTTTTTAGGGCCTGGGGGAAAACACCTAACAAAAGGGACGTGTTTATTATTTGTGTTAAATCAGATGTTATTACAGGCAAAACTTTCTTAATGAAAGCTGTGGGTAAAACATTGAGACAGCAGGAAGAAGAGCTTAGTTGCATTACGATTTCTTCTAAGTTTTTGTCGTTTATTTGGTGAAATTGGGAAATTTTGTCAAAATCAGTTCTAGTTGGAGACAACTTTGGTACTGGAGTTGATGTGGATGTGCTGACTGCCCCTCTGATCTTTTGATTATTTTCAGTGAAGAAGTTAGAATATTCATTGCAGGCCCTGGTAGAGTGGAGTGTTAAACTACGACCCTGCTTCCTGGTCTGAACCCTGGGTTGTCAGAGTTTTGGAAAACTAATAAATTTGGCCAGATTCCTAGAAAGAAGAGCTGCTCCATCCAAAGTGGGGTGGATGCCGTCTCTCTGGATCAGACCAGGTTTACCCCAAAATGTTCGCCAATTAGAAATGTAGCCCACATCGTTTTCTGGAACCCACCTAGACAGCCAGTGGTCGAATGACAGCATGCGGCTAAACATGTCGTCACTGGTCAGATCAGGGAGTGGACCAGAGAAAATTACGGAAGCAACACTAACTTTGGTGACCTCCGACTGGCGTAACCGGGTGTCATTACCGCCAGCGTGAATAACAATCTTACTGTATTGCTTAGCCAGCAGTTTCAGGTAGGATTTGATGTCGCCCGTTCTGGCCCCTGGCAGCCATTTGACAATGGTCGCTGGTGTCTCTAGTGCCACGTTTCTCACTATGGAGCCGCCAATTACCAGAGTTAGGTTTCTCAGCGGGTGTGTCGCTGAGCAGGGAAAATCTGTTAGAAACGCAGATGGGTTGGTGGTGACCTGTGGGCTGGGATCTAGGACTATGCTTTTCTACGTACCAAACAGAGAGTCTCCAAACGTTAAATGCAGCAACAGAAAGTATGTGTTTTAACGTGCTTATGTATTAGAACAAGTCAGAGATATCACAGTAGAGAGAAATCAGATCAAACGAGACAGCCTTCACACACCAAACAATCCACTGAGTGCAACAGTGAAAACAGGAAGTGACAAATACGCCTTCCCACGCCTGCAGCTTCCACTCCCAAGTCACTGACTCGATGCTATGTGTTGGGTTTCCTTAGATAGAAAAACAATTTGAATAAATACCTGAATCTGACTGCACTGTTCGATAGTTAGGATTAATTGGAATGTATGTACCTGACTTGAAATCTGTATGATTCGAATGAATTGCTTTGTGAAGTGTCTTGAGAAGACATGTGTTGTGAATTGGCGCTATATAAATAAAACTGAATTGAATTATTGAACTAGCATAGAACACATTGCATTTAGGAAAAGAAGACATTTAAACAGAGGTGGGTAATAAATTAGTTACATTTACTCAGTTACATGTACTTGAGTAACACTATTGTTAGGTTGTTTAAACAAAATGCTTAATGTGACACTTATGTTAAAGTGAGACTGTTGTTTGAACACAATCCTTGATATTTAAATTCCTGAAAATGATTAAATGTTGAGTATGTCTAAGCAGGACGGAAGTTGTTTAAAGAATTTATTGAAAAAACAACTTAATGTACGCATTCAATACTAGGATCTATCACAGATATGTATCCAGAAAATATCCTAAACTAGAATTTGTGATAGATGTGTATTCAGATACCAGATCTCTCATAGATATGTATGCAGAAGAGATACAATACTAAGATCTATCACAGATTTTTTTCCGATGAATATCCTACAAGGATTTGCTAGGGATGTGTATACGGAGGGTTTCCTATTCTAGGATCTGTTACAGCTTTGATCTTTCCGTATACCCCTGGAAACATGTTGGACATGTGGCAGATACGTAAACTTGCCTATTGTGGGATCTCTCCGGATTACTAGGACTTTTTGTCCAGTGCTTGAACACATTGTTGGTCTCAAAGGCCCACTTCTATCATGATCTACATCTTATCTTTCTGACAGGTCCTTTGCTGTGTTTAAGGGGGAATATTATTCTTTCACATAACCTATTTGTTGTGGAGTACCTTAAGGGTTTATTTTGGGCCCTGTTCTGTTTTCATTAAATATTCTGCCTGTGGGTCCCTTTTTAGAAAGCATTATATTTCCTTTCATTGCTATGCTGATTATGTCCAAATACATCACCCTTTTAATCTGGATGATTCTGACCCACTTCAGGCCCTGTTTAGGTGTCTCAGAGATGTGAAAGACTGGCTGGCTCAGAATTGTCTGATCCTGAACGAAAACAAAACAGAAGTTACTATGTTTGGTGATCTTACTCCTCTTAGTGAGTCACCTGATATCTTTGGCCCTCTTGCTCCTAATTTCTGCTCCACTGTCAGGAATCTAGGAGTGTTTTTAATTCAATTCAGTTTTATTTGTACAGGTCCTTCTCAAAATATTAGCATATTGTGATAAAGTTCATTATTTTCCATAATGTCATGATGAAAATTTAACATTCATATATTTTAGATTCATTGCACACTAACTGAAATATTTCAGGTCTTTTATTGTCTTAATACGGATGATTTTGGCATACAGCTCATGAAAACCCAAAATTCCTATCTCACACTATTGACACGCTCAAGCAAGAGGGTAAGACACAGAAAGAAATTTCTGAACGAATAGGCTGTTCCCAGAGTGCTGTATCAAGGCACCTCAGTGGGAAGTCTGTGGGAAGGAAAAAGTGTGGCAGAAAACGCTGCACAACGAGAAGAGGTGACCGGACCCTGAGGAAGATTGTGGAGAAGGGCCGATTCCAGACCTTGGGGGACCTGCGGAAGCAGTGGACTGAGTCTGGAGTAGAAACATTCAGAGCCACCGTGCACAGGCGTGTGCAGGAAATGGGCTACAGGTGCCACATTCCCCAGGTCAAGCCACTTTTGAACCAGAAACAGCGGCAGAAGCGCCTGACCTGGGCTACAGAGAAGCAGCACTGGACTGTTGCTCAGTGGTCCAAAGTACTTTTTTCGGATGAAAGCAAATTCTGCATGTCATTCGGAAATCAAGGTGCCAGAGTCTGGAGGAAGACTGGGGAGAAGGAAATGCCAAAATGCCAGAAGTCCAGTGTCAAGTACCCACAGTCAATGATGGTCTGGGGTGCCGTGTCAGCTGCTGGTGTTGGTCCACTGTGTTTTATCAAGGGCAGGGTCAATGCAGCTAGCTATCAGGAGATTTTGGAGCACTTCATGCTTCCATGTGCTGAAAAGCTTTATGGAGATGAACATTTCATTTTTCAGCACGACCTGGCACCTGCTCACAGTGCCAAAACCACTGGTAAATGGTTTACTGACCATGGTATCACTGTGCTCAATTGGCCTGCCAACTCTCCTGACCTGAACCCCATAGAGAATCTGTGGGATATTGTGAAGAGAACGTTGAGAGACTCAAGACCCAACACTCTGGATGAGCTAAAGGCCGCTATCGAAGCATCCAGGCCTCCATAAGACCTCAGCAGTGCCACAGGCTGATTGCCTCCATGCCACGCCGCATTGAAGCAGTCATTTCTGCAAAAGGATTCCCAACCAAGTATTGAGTGCATAACTGTACATGATTATTTGAAGGTTGACGTTTTTTGTATTAAAAACACTTTTCTTTGATTGGTCGGATGAAATATGCTAATTTTGTGAGATAGGAATTTTGGGTTTTCATGAGCTGTATGCCAAAATCATCCGTATTAAGACAATAAAAGACCTGAAATATTTCAGTTAGTGTGCAATGAATCTAAAATATATGAATGTTAAATTTTCATCATTACATTATGGAAAATAATGGACTTTATCACAATATGCTAATATTTTGAGAAGGACCTGTATAGCGCTAATTCACAACACATGTCATCTCAAGGCACTTCACAAAGGGTTTAGACAGTTCTTTTAAATTTGAGGAGCAAGTGTCCACAGTTGTTTTGTTTTTATCAAGTACTTCAAATAGCCTAAGCTAAATCTTACATTCACCTAAAGACCCCAATATTTCTGTCCATGCCTTTATTGCCTTTAGATTAAACTACAGAAACTCCTTATATTTTGGAATTGAGAAATCATCTCTCCATGGTCTGCAGTTAGTCCAGAACCCTGCTGCATGTCTGCCAACAGTTACCAAAAGGCATAACCACATCACTACCAGGTTAAGCAGTTTTACACTGGCTGCCTGTATAAACTCACTGGTCACTTTATTAGGTACACCTAGCTAGTACTGGGTTAGACCCCCTTTTACCTTCAGAACTGCCTCAATCCTTAGTGGCATAGATTCAACAAGGAACTGGAAACATTCCTTAGAGAGTTTGGTCCATATTGACATGATAGCATCACACAGATGCTGCATTTGTTGGCTGCACATCCATGATGGGAATCTCCCGTTTCACCACATCCCAAATGTGCTCTATTGGATTGAGATCTGGTGACTATGGAGGCCATTTGAGACAGTGTCGGCTGGAGCTCTGGGTAACGTCATTTCCTGTTTTGGCTAATGCACTTGATGAATTGTTTGGTGTGTGAAGGCTCTCTCGTTTGATCTGATTTCTCTCTACTATAATATCTCTTACTTGTTATAATACATAAGCACGTTAAAACACATACTTTCTGTTGCTGTATTTAACGTTTGGGGACTCTCCGTGTCTAACACGGTTTCTCTAGTAGTGGTAAGGGGTTGCTAGCTTAGTGTTAGTTTTAGCTCCACCATGGCTACCCGTTCTGCTGTTTCTCTCTCTGAGTCTCCTCCTCTCTCCTGCTCTCTGTGTCAGATGTTCAGTTACTCCTCTGCCTCCTTTAGTGATAATTGGACGTGTAATAAATGTTGCATTTTTGTAGCTTTGGAGGCGAGGGTGTCGGAATTGGAGGCCCGGCTCCGCGCTGTTGAAAAACCAGCAGATAGCCGAGGCCCCTTAGCCAGCGAGGGTAGCTCCCCATAGCAGTCCTCCAGCAGAGCCCGCGCAGCCAGGGCCTCAGGCCGGCTGGGTGACGGTACGTAGAAAGCATAGTCCTAGATCACAGGTCACCACCAAACCGTCTGCGTTTCTAACAAATTTTCCCCGGTCAGCGACACACCCGCTAAGAAGCCAACTCTGGTAATTGGCAGCTCCATAGTCAGAAACGTGGCACTAGAGACACCAGCGACCATAGTCAAATGTCTGCCAGGGGCCAGAAAAGGCAACATCCAATCCTACCTGAAACTGCTGGCTAAGGATAAGCGTAAATACAGTAAGATTGTTATTCACGCTGGCGGTAATGACACCCGGTTACGTCAATCGGAGGTCACCAAAGTTAGTGTTGCTTCGGTGTGTAAGTTTGCCAAAACAATGTCGGACTCCATAATTTTCTCTGGTCCCCTTCCTGATGTGACCAGTGACGACATGTTTAGCTGCATGCTGTCATTCAACCGCTGGCTGTCTAGGTGGTGTCCAGAAAACAATGTGGGTTACATTGATAACTGGCGAACATTTTGGGGAAAACCTGGTCTGATCCGGAGAGACGGCATCCATCCCACTTTGGATGGAGCAGCTCTTCTTTCTAGGAATCTGGCCGAATTTATTAGTTCTCCAAAACTCCGACAACCCAGGGTTCAGACCAGGAAGCAGGGTCGTAGTTTAACACTCCTCTCTGCAGCTTCTGTACTGCTACCCACTCATTACCCTATTAAGACAGTGTCTCGCCCACGGCCAAAATTGAATAGGTTAAAAAATAATCTAAAAGGAGGAAATCATGGAAATCTCATAAAAATAAACACAACTCAGACTAAAAATAAAAATAAAACAATTAAATGTGGCTTACTGAACATAAGATCTCTCTCTTCAAAAACTTTGCTAGTTAGTGACCTGATTTGTGACAATCAGATTGATTTATTTTGCCTCACAGAAACCTGGCTGCAGCAAGAAGATTATGTTACTATAAATGAGTCAACTCCTAATAATTATTTAAATTTTCACATTCCTCGAAATACTGGGCGAGGAGGAGTAGCAACCATCTTTCAGTCCGATTTATTGATTAGTCCCAGACTAATCAATAGCTACAACTCTTTTGAATATTTAATCCTTAGTTTTCCTCATCCAAATTGCAAAGCACTGAAACTACTTCTGTTTGTTGTTTTGTACCGTCCACCAGGCCCTTACTCTCAATTTTTAGATCAGTTTTCAGACCTTTTATCTAATTTAGTGTTAAATACAGATAAAGTTATTATAGTGGGGGATTTTAACATTCATGTAGACGCTGAAAGTGATAGCCTAAATATAGCTTTTAATGCTATTTTAGACTCATTTGGCTTTGCTCAAAACATTAACAAACCTACCCACCTTTGTCTTCATTCTCTGGACCTTGTGCTGACATATGGCATTGAGTGTAAAGAAATAACAATATTTCCTCATAACCATGTCCTGTCTGACCATTTCTTAATAACCTTTGAGTTTAATTTAACCGAGTACTACACACCTGAAAGAAAATGTCATTATAGTAGACCATTATCAGACAATGCTGTAACAACCTTTAAAGAATCTGTTCCACTTTCAATTTCCTCATTATCACAGAAAAGCACAGTGGAGGGCAATAATTCTGTTTCTTCCCCTTCACAAATTGATTATCTTGTTCATAGTGTTACTTCATCATTGCGTGATGCATTAGACAATGCAGCCACCTTGAAAAAGAAGGTAATTATTCACAGGAGGCAGGCTCCTTGGTTTAATTCAGAGCTGCATACTTTAAAGCACAATGTTAGAAAATTGGAGAGAAAATGGCGCTCTACACACCTAGAGGATTCCTACTTAATCTGGAAAAATAGCCTACTGTTGTATAAAAAGACACTTCACCAAGCTAGAACAGCTTATTTCTCATCATTAATAGAAGAGAACAAGAATAATCCTAGGTTTCTCTTTAGTACAGTTGCTAAACTTACACAGAGTCATAGCTCTGTTGAGCCATCCATTCCCTTAGCTCTTAGCAGTCATGACTTTATGGGATTCTTCTTAAATAAAATTGATTCTATTAAAAAGAAAATCTTTGACATACTCCTGAAGATGATTACTTCATCCTCAGCAAGTGAGACAACATTGGAAATAACTGCAGAACCAGATTTGTGTTTGGACTGTTCTGATCCTGTGAAGCTTCCTGAGTTATCAGAAATATTAGCTTCATCTAAACCTTCAACTTGTATGTTAGACCCAATCCCAACCAAATTATTTAAGGAAGTGTTCCCTCTGATTACCAGCCCCATTTTGGATATGATTAATCTATCTTTAGTAAATAGATCAGAACCACAAGCTTTTAAGTTAGCTGTAATTAAACCTTTACTTAAGAAACCTTCGCTTGATCGAGATGATTTAATAAATTACAGACCTATATCCAATCTTCCATTCTTCTCTAAAATTCTTGAGAAAATAGTTGTTAATCAAATGTGTGAACATTTATACGGCAATGACCTGTTTGAAGAGTTTCAGTCAGGTTTCAGAGCTCATCATAGCACTGAAACAGCTCTGCTGAAAGTCACTAATGATATTCTTATGGCCTCAGATAATGGACTTGTGTCTGTTCTGGTTCTGTTAGATCTCAGTGCTGCATTTGATCCAGTCGACCATAATATTCTCTTAAAAAGGCTGGAATATGTTGTAGGGATCAGGGGAACAGCGCTAGGCTGGTTTAAGTCTTATCTGTCTGACAGATTCCAGTTTGTTCATGTAAATGATAAATCATCTTTAAACTCCAGGGTTAATTGTGGAGTACCACAGGGTTCAGTACTTGGGCCAATTCTCTTTACTATATATATGCTTCCAATAGGTCAAATTAGCAGGCAGCATAGAATAAATGTTCACTGTTACGCTGATGATACTCAGCTTTACTTATCCATGAATCCTGACGAGCCCAACCAGTTAGATAGACTACAAGCATGTCTTGAAGATATAAAAACTTGGATGACTTTAAATTT
This sequence comes from Girardinichthys multiradiatus, assembly GCF_021462225.1. Lineage (NCBI taxonomy): Eukaryota > Metazoa > Chordata > Actinopteri > Cyprinodontiformes > Goodeidae > Girardinichthys > Girardinichthys multiradiatus. Next base: position 215,315 of record NC_061817.1, on the reverse strand, counting down.
TCTGCTTCTAAATTCAGACAAGACAGAAGTTGTCGTCTTTGGACCGGAGTCTTCAAAAAAGAAACTACTTAGTCAATCACTTCACCTGGATGGCATTAAATTGACCTCCGGTAATAAAGTAAAAAACCTTGGTGTTACTTTTGACCAGGACATGTAATTTAAATCCCATATTAAACAGGTTTCTAGGATTTCCTTCTTTCACCTCCGGAACATTGCCAAAATTAGAAATATCCTATCTAGGAGTGACGCTGAAAAACTAGTCCATGCATTTATTACTTCAAGGCTGGGCTATTGTAATTCTTTACTATCAGGATGTCCACAAAATGCAGTTAAAAGCCTTCAGCTGATTCAAAATGCTGCAGCAAGAGTTCTGATGAAAATTAAAAAAGAGATCATATTTCTCCTATCTTAGCTTCCCTTCATTGGCTCCCTGTTAAATCCAGAATAGAATTTAAAATTATCTTCCTCACATATAAAGCCCTTAATGATCTAGCTCCATCATACATCAGAGATCTGATTAGTCCATATGTTCCTAACAGAGCACTTTGTTCTCAGACTGCAGGTTTACTGGTGGTTCCTAGAGTCTCTAGAAGTAGAATGGGAGGCAGATCCTTTAGTTATCAGGCTCCTCTCCTGTGGAACCAGCTCCCAGTTTTAGTCCGTGAGGCAGACACCCTCTCTACTTTTAAGGCTAGGCTTAAAACTTTCCTTTTTGATAAAATTTATAGTTAGAGTGGCTTAGTTTATCAGGGAGGGAGCCTTCCTCCCTCCCTGTTGGATGGAGTAAGGGGGAGTCAGGTTATCCTTAACCGGCTCAGTTATGGTTGAGGTGCAAACACACCCTCCATTTCTGCTACCTGTCTGACCCCTTCTCTTTTACGATGGTTGTGATCAGTCTGACAGAGAGAGGTATCCCAATCCTTGTGGTTTTTAGTATAACAGTCGCTACATGCATGCTCAGTATGAGGGATTGCTGCAAAGTCAACACCAGTGACTGTCCACTGTCTCTACATGCTCATCCAGGAGGAGTGAATGCTGCAAGTCACTGACTGGATGCAATCTGCTGGGCTTCCTTAGATAGAAACACTTTTTATCCAATTTGAATAAATAACTAACTTTGACTGAACTGTTCAATTGTTAGGATTAATTGGAATGTATGTACCTGACTCTTGTGCAGTGCCTTGAGAACATTTGTTGTGAATTGACGCTATATAAATTAACTGAATTGAATTGAATTTGAGTAAAGTGAACTCATTGTCATGTTCAAGAAACCAGTCTGAGATGATATGTGCTTCATGACATGGCACGTTTTCCTGCTGGAAGTAACCATCAGAAGATGGGAACACTGTGGTCATAAAGGTATGGACATAGTCACCAACAATACTCAGGTAGGCTGTGGCTTTGACACAATGCTCAGTTGGTACTAAGGGGCCCAAAGTGTGCCGAGGAAATATCCCCCACACCATTACACCACCACCATCAGCCTGAACCGTTGATACAAGGCAGGATGGATGCATGCTTTCATGTTCACGCCAAATTCTGACCCTACCATAGAGGCTCTTAGTCAAGACAATGGCCAGATTAAGGCTTGTGCTGTGGCAGCTTCCAGTCTCTGGAACAAACTGCCCCTTGATATTTGTAACGCAGAGTCTGAACAGTATTTGAAATCCCTCCTGAAAACCTTTCACATCGGCTTTTAACTTAAGTTCAGTTTGAGTTCCATCAGAGCAGTTAAGTTGTGATATTTATATATTTTAGCTTTCTTTTTATCCTATGTTATTGTATTTGTTACTTTTATGCCTGTCTTTAGAATTTATTTTGTTTATATTTACCTTTATGTGAATCATCTTGGTCAACTTTGTGTTGTTAAATGTGCTATATAAATAACATTGAAATTTATATTGACATTTCGGTCCAGGTCTCTTTTTTTCCACTTCCATTTATAAGGCTTTATCCCATCATCACATCCTATGTATCCAGATCAAATGTCTCATTGGGATTAAAATCTCTTCTTTAACTTATTTAGAATAGGAGAAGGGCCTCTCACCACATGCCTGCAGAGCAAAGAAGGTTTTCTCTGAGGAAACAGAGCCTCCTCTGTTGCTTGAAACTGAAGAGGTTAGCATTCCTCTCTCCATGTCTCAAGTAAAGTCCACAAGCATTGCAGAAATAATCCAGGTTCCCACAGTGAGTGCAAACCTGTGTGTTGGAGCTGGGTAGCTGCTTCCTTCAAAGTGAACAATCTGTGTCTTTGTGAAGCCCAGTGAATGCAGGTTCCACCCATTTCCATCTTGGTGCTGCAGCATGCAGATGATTTGATCGGCATCGCAGAAACAGTGCAGATCAGCATGGCATCTAAAGATGGACACATTCCCTTCATGTATTCTGGGTATTTCTGGATCTCCATGTTTTCTCATAGCAAACCGGCTATGGAAATTTGCTTCTCTATATAGAATTTAATGAAACTTGCGTGCTGTTTGGGAATATATCACAAGAATTCTCCAGCAAAAGGTAGGCCATGTCAGCTTGAAAACATTTTTAAATCCCATATATGAACAAAATGTAAATACAATAGATAAAATATGGCACTGTTTTTTAATATGCTTTTTACTATCAATCAAAAGGGAATTACAATTTTTAATTGTGTTAAAATTGAGCTACAGCATGCTTTATTCTGCTACATTTCCCCCTGCACGGGAGAGGCATTGATAGGATCCTGAAGCATGAGGGGGCTTAGTCTCTCGCTGAAATATATTTTCACAGCATTGAAGCATCATTCTTGAGGAAATTCAGCTAAGATAACATTGAACATGTTGTACCAGTTCTCTGCCTTTGTTGGGGTTTTGAATCAATGTAAATTAAACAAGAAATGTGTAAATTAATTTTAAATAGCCATTTTATATTATAAGCAGCAGAAGTAAAGCACTTTTAAAAACTTTGGAAAAATTAGTTTTAAGGAAAAATATACAAAATTTGGTAATGACAACATTTGTACTCTTTTTAGACATTCTTGAACTGAGGGAAAATGACTTTGCTCTGTCTTATAAGTATGATCCTCTCATCATCTCCATGTGTTATGTGCTATCTAAGTTTTTACCTTCTCAGCCTCCACATTGCTGTGAAAAGGTGATAAGTTATAAGTAAGTTATAAATATGGCTTTGTAACCCTTTCCAGACTGACTTGTTAGTGTTTGTTTATCTGTTCTCATCTGTTCTTGAATTCCTTTAGATAAGGTAACGATGTGTTACAGGTTCTAAAATGTTTTTTAAGTGATTCTTTGATTCTACAGACCAAGCAGTAATCAGTCACTAGAAAAAGTAGTTCATCAGTTATTGTTTTTATTTAACAATGGGGCAGGGGGGCAATTACGGTTTACATAGGGACAGGTTAGTGTGGACATTCTTTTCTCATCCTTAATAAATGAAATCTTTTGAAAACTGCATGTTGTATTTACTCCACTAATCTTTGCCTGATGTTAAAGTTTACTCGATTTAAAACATTCTGATGTGACAAAAAGTAAAAACACAGGAAATCTGTGTAGAGGCAAATACGTTTTCAATGCTCAGAATGTTCCTGCTTTCAACAAATACAAAGAGAAGAGTCATAAAGTAATCAAACTGATTGTATGTACACTACTTGAAATAGTATGAAAATGTAGCAGAGAGTGACAGTAGTCATTATGTCCTCCAGCAGTCTAAGCCTATAGCAGCATAACTACAGAGATAGATCAGGATAACCTAAGCCACTCTAACTATAAGCTTTATCAAAAAGGAACGTTTTAAGCCTAGCCTTAAAAGTAGACAGGGTGTCTGCCTCACAGACTAAAACTGGGAGCTGGTTCCACAGGAGAGGAGCCTGATAACTAAAGGATCTGCCTCCCATTCTACTTCTAGAGACTCTAGGAACCACCAGTAAACCTGCAGTCTGAGAACAAAGTGCTCTGTTAGGAACATATGGACCAATCAGATCTCTGATGTATGATGGAGCTAGATCATTAAGGGCTTTATATGTGAGGAGGAGAATTTTAAATTCTATTCTGGATTTAACAGGGAGCCAATGAAGGGAAGCTAAGATAGGAGAAATATGATCTCTTTTTAATTTTCATCAGAAATCTTGCTGCAGCATTTTGAATCAGCTGAAGGCTTTTAACTGCATTTTGTGGACATCCTGATAGTAAAGAATTACAATAGTCCAGCCTTGATGTAACAAATGCATGAACTAGTTTTTCAGCGTCACTCCTGGACAGGATATTTCTAATTTTGGCAATGTTCTGGAAGTGAAAGAAGGAAATCCTAGAAACCTGTTTATTATGGGATTTAAATTACATGTCCTGGTTTTTTACTTTATTATCAGAGGTCAATTTAATGCCATCCGTATTAGTTGATTGACTAAGCAGTTTCTTTTTCAAAGACTCTGGTGAAAAGATGACAACTTCTGTTTTTATCAGCATAACAGTGAAAATATTGCCTGATAGTTTTACCTAAAAAAGCATATATATAGTAAAGAGAATTGGCCCAAGTACTGAACTCTGTGGTACTCCACAATTAACCCTGTAGTTTAAAGATTATTTATCATTTACATGAACAAACTGGAATCTGTCAGACAAATAAGATTTAAACCAGCCTAGTGCTGTTCCCCTGATCCCTACAGCATATTCCAGCCTTTTTATGTTATGGTTTGTGAGATATAGGACCCCAGAATGCAGACCAGAAGGCAGCATGACGGTAAGTACAAAAGATTTAATAACAAAAAACTCACTCACTACAGGAGGCAGGAACAAAACGGGCAGGCAAGACAGGCATGGCATGATCAAAAAGACAAGACTTGGTTAGAGAACAAGACATGAGCATGAGAAATGTTTCCGCGACGACTAACTGAACAGGTGTGTATAAATGGAGCATGGTACAGGTGGAAAACAAAACTGATTAACATGGTGCAGGTGAACCGAATAAACTTAATTGACATAAAGAACAAAATGTGGCTGCGGCAAAAACAGAAACTCTAATATACAAACAAAACTTGACAAAACATGAACAAGACTAAAACATGACCAGAAAAATAATAAACAAAAGCATGATTCAAAACTTGAGCAGTGAAAAACATATAAGGAAAAAACCAGAAACCAAAAAACCCCAAATCATAACAGAACCCCCTCCTTAAGGGCGGATACCAGACGCCCACAAGAGTCCAAAATCAACCCAAACAGGGTGGGCGGTGGGGGCCTCGGCAGGAGTGCCAAAAACAGAGTTCAGGCGGGCGAGCAGGAGGTCGTCCCCAGCAGGCACAGAGTTCAGGCGGGCGACCAGGAGGTCGTCCCGAGCAGGCACAGATTTTGAGCAGGCACAGAGTTCAGGCGGGCGACCGGACCTGCACCAAAGACGTGGAGGCCGACAGAAGCGTAGAGACCGTGGCGGCCTGCGACGGGAAACTGCTGGTAGATCAGGAGGCCGACTGAGCAGAGTAGAGGACCTCCTAGAAACTCTGTGGAACTCCGGAGGCGTGGAGCCTGGCGAACCCTCAGAGGCTGAAGCAGAGCCTGGCGAACCCTCAGTGGCGTGAGCAGGAGCTGAGGCGACGCCTAGACCCTCAGTGGCGTGAGCAGAGGCTGAGGCGTCAGCTAGACCCTCAGTGGCGTGAGCAGAGGCTGAGGCATCAGCTAGACCCTCAGTGGCGTGAGCAGAGGCGTTGCCGGGGCCCCCGATGACTTGAGCCGGGGCGTCCCTCTTACGACGTCCTCTGCGCCATGTGGAGGGGGTTGAGGCTGACTTAGGGTCAGGCGTCATCCCAGGCTGTGGTGTGTCTGGCCTGGAGTCAGGCTGTGGTCCTGGCGTGGGCTGCTCTGCAGCAGCAGCACTCTGGAGACTTGACGTGTGCAAAGGTGGGCGGCAGTAAACCAGCCTTACTGCAGTCTCATAGCCCCTCTCCACCTGCCTAATTCTCTCCATCAACTCCGGAGAGGAATACATGAGGCTGGTCTTTCTTAAGCTCTTTATATGGCGAGCAAAAAATCTTAACCGCTGCTCCAGCTTGTCAGGTATTGCCTCAGAACACCGAGCTGGAGCGAGCAAAGACGGCATGGGCGGAGCTGCCGAACCACAGGAAGGCGCTCTGCGCCGACGTCTCTCGCGGCGGGAGGAAGCCGAAGACTTCACTGCTGGACCAGAGTGCGCAGCCAGGGGAGCAGGTGGAGAACGACGCTGAACCACCTCACGCTCCATCTGCTCCAGCAGCAGTGGAGAGGGTAGAACCTCCAGGTCGGTCGGCAGATTCCTCATTGCCTCCTCCTTCTGCCGTTCAACCCAGCGATCCAAGGCTTCTGCCTTCAGCGTGTCCGCGGGGTCCGTGGTTGGCGGAAACATTCTGTTATGGTTTGTAAGATATAGGACCCCAGAATGCAGACCAGAAGGCAGCATGACGGTAAGTACAAAAGATTTAATAACAAAAAACTCACTCACTACAGGAGGCAGGAACAAAACGGGCAGGCAAGACAGGCATGGCATGATCAAAAAGACAAGACTTGGTTAGAGAACAAGACATGAGCATGAGAAATGTTTCCGCGACGACTAACTGAACAGGTGTGTATAAATGGAGCATGGTACAGGTGGAAAACAAAACTGATTAACATGGTGCAGGAAAAAACCTGAAACCAAAAAACCCCAAATCATAACTTTTTAAGAGAATATTGTGATTGACTGTATGAAATGCAGCACTGAGATCTAACAGAACCAGTACAGACACAAGTCCATTATCTGAGGTCATAAGAATATCATTAGTGACTTTCAGCAGAGCTATTTCAGTGCTATGATGAGCTCTGAAACCTGACTGAAACTCTTCAAACAGGTCATTGCTGTATAAATGTTCACACATTTGATTAGCAACTATTTTCTCAAGAATTTTAGATAAGAATGGAGGATTGGTTATACAGGTCCTTCTCAAAATATTAGCATATTGTGATAAAGTTCATTATTTTCTATAATGTAATGATGAAAATTTAACATTCATATATTTTAGATTCATTGCACACTAACTGAAATATTTCAGGTCTTTTATTGTCTTAATATGGATGATTTTGGCATACAGCTCATGAAAACCCAAAATTCCTATCTCACAAAATTAGCATATTTCATCCGACCAATCAAAGAAAAGTGTTTTTAATACAAAAAACATCAACCGTCAAATAATCATGTACAGTTATGCACTCAATACTTGGTCGGGAATCCTTTGGCAGAAATGACTGCTTCAATGCGGCGTGGCATGGAGGCAATCAGCCTGTGGCACTGCTGAGGTCTTATGGAGGCCCAGGATGCTTCGATAGCGGCCTTTAGCTCATCCAGAGTGTTGGGTCTTGAGTCTCTCAACGTTCTCTTCACAATATCCCACAGATTCTCTATGGGGTTCAGGTCAGGAGAGTTGGCAGGCCAATTGAGCACAGTGATACCATGGTCAGTAAACCATTTACCAGTGGTTTTGGCACTGTGAGCAGGTGCCAGGTCGTGCTGAAAAATAAAATCTTCATCTCCATAAAGCTTTTCAGCAGATGGAAGCATGAAGTGCTCCAAAATCTCCTGATAGCTAGCTGCATTGACCCGGCCCTTGATAAAACACAGTGGACCAACACCAGCAGCTGACACGGCACCCCAGACCATCATTGACTGTGGGTACTTGACACTGGACTTCTGGCATTTTGGCATTTCCTTCTCCCCAGTCTTCCTCCAGACTCTGGCACCTTGATTTCCGAATGACATGCAGAATTTGCTTTCATCCGAAAAAAGTACTTTGGACCACTGAGCAACAGTCCAGTGCTGCTTCTCTGTAGCCCAGGTCAGGCGCTTCTGCCGCTGTTTCTGGTTCAAAAGTGGCTTGACCTGGGGAATGCGGCACCTGTAGCCCATTTCCTGCACACGCCTGTGCACGGTGGCTCTGGATGTTTCTACTCCAGACTCAGTCCACTGCTTCCGCAGGTCCCCCAAGGTCTGGAATCGGCCCTTCTCCACAATCTTCCTCAGGGTCCGGTCACCTCTTCTCGTTGTGCAGCGTTTTCTGCCACACTTTTTCCTTCCCACAGACTTCCCATTGAGGTGCCTTGATACAGCACTCTGGGAACAGCCTATTCGTTCAGAAATTTATTTCTGTGTCTTACCCTCTTGCTTGAGGGTGTCAATAGTGGCCTTCTGGACAGCAGTCAGGTCGGCAGTCTTACCCATGATTGGGGTTTTGAGTGATGAACCAGGCTGGGAGTTTTAAAGGCCTCAGGAATCTTTTGCAGGTATTTAGAGTTAACTCGTTGATTCAGATGATTCGGTTCATTGCTCGTTTAGAGACCCTTTTAATGATATGCTAATTTTGTGAGATAGGAATTTTGGGTTTTCATGAGCTGTATGCTAAAATCATCTGTATTAAGACAATAAAATACCTGAAATATTTCAGTTAGTGTGCAATGAATCTAAAATATATGAATGTTAAATTTTCATCATGACATTATGGAAAATAATGAACTTTATCACAATATGCTAATATTTTGAGAAGGACCTGTAGGTCTGTAATTTTAGTAAACCACCTTGATCAAGCAAAGGTTTCTTAAGTAAAGGTTTAATTACAGCTACCTCAGGAAGCCCCACTGGATCAAAGCAGTCCAAACACAACTCAAACTCTACAGTTACCTCCAATGCTGTCTCACTTACTGAGGATGAAGTAATCATGTTTGGGAGTATCTCAATGATTTTGTTTGATCAATTTTATTTGAAAAGAATCCCATAAAGTCATGACTGCTGAGAGCTAAGGGAATGGATGGCTCAACAGAGCTATGACTCGGCGTAAGTTTAGCAACTGTACTAAAGAGAAACCTAGGATTATTCTTGTTCTCTTCTATTAATGATGTGAAATAAGCTGTTCTAGCTTGCTGAAGTGTAGGAATCCTTTAGGTGTGCAGAGCGCCATTTTCTCTCCAATTTTCTAACATTGTGCTTTAAACTATGCAGCTCTGAATTAAATCAAGGAGCCTGCCTCCTATGAATGATTTTCTTCTTTTTCAATGGGGTTGCATTGTCTAATGCATCACGCAATGATGAAGAAACACTATGAACAAGAGAATCAATTGTTGAAGGGCAAGAAACCAAATTATTGCCCTCATCTGTTTTTTCTGTGATAATGGAGAAAATAAAAATGGAAAAGATTCTTTAACGGTTGTTATAGCATTGTCTGATAATGATCTACTATAAAGAAATTTTATTTCAGGTGTGGATTACTCAGTTAAACTAAACTCAAAGGTTTTTCAATAGAATTCCTTCACTTGGTGACAAAGGTTTGATTTATTTTCATTACATTGATTTTATGCTGTGCAAAATGGTACGTTTTGAAGATACACAGGGTAAATATCATGACCAAATGCTATGTCATATGCAGAAAGAGTCCTAGTATGGAAATTAGAACTTTTATTTGACCAGATTCCCCTTTATGAAGTGAAAACACATTTGGCTAAATGCCTCACACATTGCCCTCTAAAACTTTTGAGGAACAAATATGCTTTAACTTATTGAGTCCAAATTTGCAGCAGTTATAGTCCAGATGTTGATCAGTACAATGTGAGGCTTGTCCTAAGATTTCAAAAGGCTTTTCATGGTGTTTTGCAATTTTAATTTACTAAAGCATTTCGGCGGGGCTCGAAGGATTTGATTTTTCCTTTGTTTAACCACAACCTAATCAGACATCATAACAGTTACAATAATGGTTCCACTGGAAAAATATCCTTTTATGTCTTACCTTTATACATTTACAGTACAGACCAAAAGTTTGGACACACCTTCTCATTGAAAGAGTTTTCTTTATTTTCATGACTATGAATATTGTAGCTTCACACTGAAGGCATCAAAACTATGAATTAACACATGTGGAATTATATACTGAACAAAAAAGTGTGAAACAACTGAAAATATGTCTTATATTCTAGGTTCTTCAAAGTAGCCACCTTTTGCTTTGATTACTGCTCCACACACTCTTGGTATTCTGTTGATGAGCTTCAAGAGGTAGTCACCTGAAATGGTTTTCCAACAGTCTTGAAGGAGTTCCCAGAGATGCTTAGCACTTGTTGGCCCTTTTGCCTTCACTCTGCGGTCCAGCTCACCCCAAACCATCTGTGGAGGCCAGGTCATCTGGCGCAGCACCCCATCACTCTCCTTCTTGGTCAAATAGCCCTTACACAGCCTGGAGGTGTGTTTGGAGTCATTGTCCTGTTGAAAAATAAATGATGGTCCAACTAAACGCAAACCGGATGGAATAGCATGCCGCTGCAAGATGCTGTGGTAGCCATGCTGGTTCAGTATGCCTTCAATTTTGAATAAATTCCCAACAGTGTCACCAGCAAAGCACCCCCACACCATCACACCTCCTCCTCCATGCTTCACAGTGGGAACCAGGCATGTAGAGTCCATCCGTTCACCTCTTCTGCGCCGCACAAAGACACGGTGGTTGGAACCAAAGATCTCAAACTTGGACTCATCAGACCAAAGCACAGATTTCCACTGGTCTAATGTCCATTCCTTGTGTTCTTTAACCCAAACAAGTCTCTTCTGTGGTTTCCTAGCAGCTATTTTACCATGAAGGCCTGATTCACACAGTCTCCTCTCAACAGTTGTTCTAGAGATGTGTCTGCTGCTAGAACTCTGTGTGGCATTGACCTGTTCTCTAATCTGAGCTGCTGTTAACCTGCGATTTCTGAGGGTGGTGACTCGGATGAACTTATCGTCCGCAGCAGAGGTGACTCTTGGTCTTCCTTTCCTGGGGCGGTCCTCATGTGAGCCAGTTTCTTTGTAGCACTTGATGGTTTTTGCGACTTCACTTGGGGACACTTTCAAAGTTTTCCCAATTGTTCGGACTGACTGACCTTCATTTCTTAAAGTAATGATGGCCACTCAGTTTTCTTTACTTAGCTCTTTTTTCTTGCCATAATACAAATTCTAACAGTCTATTCAGTTGGACTATCAGCTGTGTACTGTATCCACCTCCTGCAAAACACAACTGATGGTCCCAACCCCATTTATAAGGCTTGAAATCCCACTTATTAAACCTGACAGGGCACACCTGTGAAGTGAAAACCATTTCAGGTGACTACCTCTTGAAGCTCATCAACAGAATGCCAAGAGTGTGCGGAGCAGTAATCAAAGCAAAAGATGGCTACTTTGAAGAACCTAGAAAATAAGACATATTTTCAGTTGTTTCACACTTTTTTGTTCAGTATATAATTCCACATGTGTTAATTCATAGTTTTGATGCCTTCAGTGTGAAGCTACAATATTCATAGTCATGATAATAAAGAAAACTCTTTGAATTAGAAGGTGTGTCCAAATTTTTGGTCTGTACTGTATGTACCAAAAGTTTATATTTAGCCTTCATAACTGTGGAGCTCTTAAACCCTTAGGGCTTAACGATTAAAGACGTGGTAAATCAGATTTTAACAAATGATATAAAAAGAAGGACAATTACTTTTTTACTTAAAGAACTGTCAGGTTGGTTTGGGAATCTTTCTTCCTTTAATGAATGAGATAATAATTCAAAAACTGCTGTGTGCAATTATTTAGGTTTTGTTTTTCTTATATTAAAATTAGGTTGATCTGAAAACATTGTGACAAAACAGCAAAAACAAAAGAAACCTGTATGGGCACAGCACTGTAAAGAAGTTCACTTCAATTGGCATAATGGTGGCAGTCAGTGAGTCAGTCAAGGAATTAGACAGGATTCAATGTTAGACCACTTAACATGCTTTATTTTAGCATTCAAAATAATTAAAAACATCTCAATTTATTATACATATACAAAATAGGTACAGATCTGATCAATCCCCATAGATGTGTCTTTCAAACAAACTTTTTTCTTTTGCCTTTATTTCTGGGGACTGTTTAAAATCTATGATTCTAATTTGTTGTTGAGGAAGGTCACCTGTTCCACAAGAGAAGAAGAAACAGAGTACAACAAATGCATTAATGAATGAATGAATTTATGAAACGTTGGAGTAAAAAGAAAAAAATTAAGTTTTAATGCCACCATGAGCAGGCAGAAGAGGTCCGTCTCATTCTGGACACCAATAATTATAGCTCTGGTTTCAGTTTTAGCACCGAGAGGGAGCTGTCATGCTAGGACAACGGTAACACTACATAACAGTGGAGTGATACTGGACAGCTAACAGACCTCAAAAGAAAAAATAGCACCTTAAGTTTCTAAGTTCTGATTCTGTTAAAAGTGTCAGTCAACCTCAACTGCCCCACAGATTGCCACAATGATCACAGGCTTCATTTTAAATACTCTGGGCCCTTTAAAATGTTGGAATTTGTTTTATTTCTGAGGTAGCCGTGATATTTTGTCCTGTCATAAAAGAGGTTTAAACCCATCTTTCTCTGCTGGTGTTTATAATGCAATGCTTTAAAAAGAAATTAAGATAATAACAGAAACCAGAAACAGAAATCCACCACAAAAACAAATCACAACAGGGTTGGGGGTGGGCGGGAGTCTGCAGGTGGAACAGAGAAGGCCAGAACAACAAAGACAAAGATGGCTGTCAGTTTCACCGTTTATTCATCAACACCTGAAACATGGTACAAAGCAATTAGATTCTGCCTGTTGCAACTGTCCTTTCATTCCTCAGAGCAGAGAGGTGTATAAAATACAAAAGTCACTTGAGCATTTCTGTGAAATCTGGAGAGGCCCGGCGTGGCCTGGTTTTGTTTTGAAATAAGAGGGGAGGTTGTTGTTTTTTTACACTTTACAGAGGCATATATTATTTTCTTGTTGCCAAAAAAAATCTCTTCTCTACAGGATCCTTGGTGTTGGTGATGGCATAAAAAAAGGAGAAAAAGTAAAAAAAAAAAGAAAATAGTGGTCCCAAACACAGTGATGCAGATGCCATAACACCGCCACTGTCTTGTTTTTGTTCAAGTGCGGGTTTTAGGCAAACTGGACCTTTGGAAACAACGGCCGAGTGGAGATTTTTCAGGCAAATGACATTGGAAGAATCTTTTGGTTTCTTTTTTGGGGAGAGATGACTGCTAGAAAAAAAATAAAACACACACACGCACACACACACACAACAACACTTTAAAGTCCAGATTTCTCTTTTTACAAGAAACAGACAGGTCCAACTTCAAGGCCAAACTCTTGGTCTGGAGCACCAACGTCCATAGGAGCAATATCAATGATGGGGAGGCGAGATGTTTTCGTCGTCTTGTAGTCAATGACTGTCTTGCCCCATGTTCCGGTGTGTGACTGTAAGAAAAGATGCAGAGATGGTGATTAATTTTAAAATATTAAAATAGCTTAAAAATACACCTAGATATTCTTTCTGCTGTTCTTATTCAATAGCTAGCATTGAAAAGGACAGGGTTTCTCACCGTGCAACCATCTTCCAGGACACTGTAGGTGAAACGGCTGTTGCCCTCGGCTCTGATTTCAATCTCGTTGGAGCCCTGGAGAAGGAGGGATTTCTTCAGGTTGCCAGCAGCAGCGTCCATGTAGCCGATGCTGTTCTTGCAGTAATAGGTGATGTTCTGGGATGCCTCAGTGGACATTAGACGCAGGAAGGTCAGCTGAATATTGACATCATCTGGCAGAGAACCTTCACTGCCATACTCGAACTGGGCAGGAAAAAGGAAAAAGGCTTACTGACGTCTGCCGGCTAACTGACTTACCAACTGGATTTGCAAAAGGAAAGATGGAGTGATGTAAGAATGAAAAAGAACTGGTAAGAAAAGTGTAACTGAGAATGTGCAGTGATGAAAATTAGGGAAGAGGTCCTAAGAAGGGATTCAAAAACATAGAAGAGTTAGTGTTACGAAGGAAAGAAGAAACCCCAGATGAGGTTTTGGACTACAATTTAGGGGATTGTGGATGTAAAGTAGAAACAAAATAGATGAAACAAACAGACGAAAAAAGATTGTGAGTTTAGAGACATTTGCAGCCTAGGGTTTTACCTGGAAGCCGTCATTCATAGCCTCTCCGAACCAGATGTGTTTTTTCTCCTTGATGTTTTTGCTTATGTACCAATTCTTCTTGACAACCTCAGGCTGAGTTGGTGACAAGCAGGTTTCTCCGGTGTCCATGTTGCAATAGACCTTGATGGCATCCTGAGTGCAGCCCTGGTCCGGGTCAATCCAGTACTCACCTGAATGGCAGAAAAACTAATTTCAGAGAACTTTGTCTTCTAGACCATCTTGTTTTACAAAAGAACTAGAGTCTGCATATGTATGTTATGCTCAAAAGAAACACTAGTATTCCACCCTTATCCAGCTATAGACACACACCACTCTTCCAGTCTGGGTGGCACATCTTGAGGTCTCTGCAGGTTCTGGCAGGGTTCTTTCTGGTTCCATCAGGGCTGCGGATATGTTCGATCTGTTGACTAAGGCTCTTTAGGGTGCTGTCCACCTCCAGGTCACGGTCACGGAGAACATTAGCGTCATCAGCACGGAACATGCGGAAGGGATCAGGGGCCTTCTCCTGGGTAATGAAACCAATGTCGAATCCACCACCAGGGGCACCAGGAGGTCCTGGGGGTCCAGGGGGTCCAGGAGGACCCTAACAGAAATAAAGAAAGATTTGGTTAGTTAGTTCGTAACTGCCAAGTCCTACTTTTGAGAAATAAAAAAAAGAGTAATAAGACAAATTCAATGATACTTACAGCAGGTCCCATCTCTCCAGAACGTCCACGGGGTCCAGGTGGTCCAGTAGGTCCAGGAAGACCAGACATACCATCCTTACCAGAAGCACCAGCAGATCCGGCAGGGCCCTACAAAAAGCAAGGAAAATTAGGAAAATCTAATTCTACAAAAAAATAAAGCAAATATACACTGCCTGGCCAAAAAAAAACCTCGCCACCAAAAAAACAAGGTCACACACTAATATTTCGTTGGACCGCTTTTAGCTTTGATTATGGCACGTATTCGCTGTGGCTTTGTTTCGATAAGCTTCTGCAATTTCACCAGATTTATTTCCACCCAGTGTTGCATGAATGTGTCAACAAGATCTTGCATTGATGATAGCTGCGCAAAGCCTTCTCCAGCACATCCGAAAGATTCTCAATGGGGTTAAGGTCTGGACTCTGTGGTGGCCAATCAATATGGGAGAATGATGTCTCATGCTCCCTGAACCACTCTTTCACAATTCGAGCCTGATGAATCCTGGCATTGTCATCCTGGAATATGCCCATGCCATCAGGGAAGAAAAGATCCATTGATGGAATAACCTGGTCATTCAGTATATTCAGGTAGTCAGCTGACCTCATTCTTTGAACACATAACTGTTGCTGAATCCAGACTTGACCCCAGATCATAGCACTGCCCCACTGGCTGGTACAGTAGGCACTAGGCATGATGGGTGGATCACTTCACCTGCCTCTCTTCTTACCCTGATGCGCCCATCACTCTGGAACACGGTAAATCTGGACTCATCAGACCATATGACCTTCTTCCATTGCTCCAGAATCCAATCTTTATGCTCCCTAGCAAATTGAAGACTTTTTTTTCCCAGTTAGCCTCACTGATTAGTGGTGTCCTTAAGGCTACACAGCTGTTCTGTCCTAATCCCTTGAGGTTCCTTTGCATTGTGTGTGTGAAAAAATTACTTTCACTATTAAACATAGCCTGGAGTTCTACTGTTGTTTTTGTTCAATTTGATTTCCCCACACATTTAAGTGATTGCCCATCATGATCATTCAGGATTTTTTGCCAGCCACATTTCTTCCATGACGACAATGGGCCCCCACTATCCTTCCAGTTTTTAATAATGCGTTGGACAGTTCTTAACCCAATTTCAGTAGTTTCTGCAATCTCCTTAGATGTTTTCTCTGCTTGATGCATGCCAATGATTTGACCCTTCTGAAATAGACTGACATCTTTTCAACGACCACGGGATGTGTCGTTCAAAAACCAGTTGGGGTTAAATAACTTGCCAGCTGAACCATAATTGCCCATGCAGTAATTCTCCAATGGACTCATACATATTTTCTTAGTTAAATCCAGATGGCAACTTTTTTTGGGCCAGGCAGTGTATTAAAGGCATAACAGTCACAACTCACTCTGGGTCCAGCAGGACCAGCAGCACCAGCAGGTCCAGCCTCTCCTGAGGGTCCCTAGGAGTTTATAGAAAAAGAATGCGACTCAGAAACTGATTCTGTTATTGGATACCATGAGTCTAGTATATATAAACTACACAGAAAAGTAACATACAGGAGGTCCAGGAGGTCCCTGTTGACCAGTGAATCCTCTGTGTCCCTTCATGCCTCTCTCTCCAGCCTCTCCGGTCTCTCCCTTGTCTCCACGAGCTCCAGCAGGTCCCTGTAAGGATGGAGAATTATAATTTTACTTTTTCTTTGCCTTTATATAATTCATTTGTTAATCTTGTTGCAAATGGTCCTTACAGCAGGGCCACGAGGTCCAGCAGGGCCAGCAGGGCCAGCGGGGCCAGCGGGTCCCTGAAAAACAGAAACCTCAATTTAACCTAGAGGCAGATAAATGCTGTATGTGTATGCATGTATAACATGAAAAAAATAATAAAAAGCAATTAGAATTAGAATAATAATGACTAGTATACATTGCACAATTTTCACTCACAGTCTCTCCACGGTCACCGGTCTTTCCAGCGGGTCCGACAGGTCCAGGGGCACCAGGGGGTCCAGGGGCACCGGGGGCTCCAGCAGCGCCACTCTCTCCACGGTCTCCCTAAGGCACAACATAAAATCAATTTACCTGGTCATTTTTATCAACCAAAATAAAACATCTGCCCCTCAAGACAGGATTTATCAAAAACCCCAATAACCCGGGTAACCCGATGACCTCAATCCGGGTTATCAAATAACCCGGATTGGTATGAGTTGAATTTGGACCTATTTAACTGGATATGAATTTGATGAATATTGTGACAGTTTAATTGTCTAATATTTATCATAAACATACCTTGGGCCCAGGGGCTCCATCACGTCCAGCTGGTCCTTCATTACCAGGGGTTCCCTGTAATGCAAACAAAGCCACCTTACAATGAGCTGAACGCTTAACTCAAGCATGTGTTATAATATTATAATATCAAAAGGCCTAAAGCATTGCTGTGATCTTGGGACTTCATCACACCTCACGTCCAGGCTCTCCAGGGGCACCAGCAAGACCATGGGGTCCCATTGGTCCAGGAGGTCCACGCTCACCACCAGGGCCAGCAGGTCCGGGCTTTCCAACTTCTCCCTGTTTAAGAAACAATAGTAGAAGCAAATTACCTTTTGCTTTATACTGGCAGAATGAAATTTTACTTGTATTTTTGAAGATTGTTACATTACTGGAACCTTAAGATGTGGAAATTAGGATAAATCTTGTGAAACTTTCTGAAATTGCTTGAAAATGTGTGTTTAAGTTCTGCAAAATGGTCTGTGTGTCTGTGAAGCAGATATTTTAGTGTGAAGATCAAGAATAACTCACAGCAGGTCCAGGAAGACCAGGGAAACCTCTCTCTCCTCTCTGTCCAGGCAGACCAACAATACCACGCTGTCCAGCAATACCTTGGGGTCCAGGAAGACCAGCAGCTCCCTGCAGGTTAAAGCAAGAAGAAAGAGAGAGATGGAAGTTAGAAATGGAAAGTCAACAGTGAACAAATTGTTTATGCAGCTAAACACATGGATATTTTATGTAGTCATTTTGATTTATTAGTTTAATCTGAAGATATTTCTGGTGGTTTTGAAAGCCTGTTCTGGAGAAGCTTACTTACAGCAGCACCATCTGAACCAGGGCTACCCTTCTCTCCAGGGGTTCCAGGGGGTCCAGCAGCACCAACCTCACCAGGGCGACCAGCAGGTCCAGTCTCACCACGGTTTCCTTTAGGTCCCTCCTTGCCGGCTGGTCCAGGAGGTCCGGGAGGTCCAGAGTTTCCCTACACAGTAGGAAAAGTGGGCAACTGTACCAATGCAGGAAAACCTGGACTTTTCACTCTCAGGAGAAAAAAAATAAAAATAAAGTCTGACAAAGCCTTACTGATGGGCCAGGAGGTCCAACTCGGCCAGCGGCACCAGGGAAACCTGTTGCACCCTAAGAAGAAGGAGGACCATTAGTTAACAGGAATTTGGGGAAAGACTGTATTAAGTCAGTGCATATGAAATATGCAACTAAAGCTAATGTTGGGCAAAAAAAAAAAAAGATTTACAGAGTGAAACAAAAGTAGTGACTTACAGGAGGTCCAGCTGCTCCACGGGCTCCCTTAGGACCATTGTTTCCAATGGGACCCTAAAAAAACACAGCAAAACCTCATTCTAAACTGAGGAGTCTTTGGTAGATAACTACTACAAACCACATATTAATTAGTGTTCAAAACCTGAGGTCCAGGAGCACCAGTTGGTCCGGCAGGGCCTGGAGGACCAGCATCTCCCTTAGCACCATTATCTCCAGGCTCTCCCTTAGCACCTGGCTGTCCATCAGCACCCTGAGGTTGAATGGTGGTGATTTAACAAATAAAAAAAATTCATTAGAATAGTTCAGAGTAAATTTTTAAAGTGTAAATAAAAAGTGACAGAAAAAGAATTACAGGGGGTCCAGCAAATCCAGCAGGTCCAGGTGGTCCGGCTTCACCACGCTCACCCTGTTACAGAGGAAGACTTATCAATCAAGGTTTTTAAGGTTCACGGATTAGTAGATAGTGGTCCAGTGTTTTAGGAGACAAACAGAATTTACTCACAGGGGCTCCGCGTGCTCCAGCAGGTCCAACAGGTCCAGGGGCTCCATTCTCTCCCTTGTCTCCAGGTGGTCCTGCAGGTCCAGGAATTCCAATTGGTCCAGTCAAGCCACGGGGGCCATCTTTACCTGGTGCTCCATCAGCACCCTTAGCTCCTTGGTCACCCTTGATTATTGAATGAAGGGAATATGTTACATGTCCTGATAAGTGTGCTTGCTATCACATCACAAAAAACATCAATAGTAGTGCCATACATCAATCAATACCTGTTAGTAACAGATTAGGAAAATAACTTCTGGTTATGATGACACCAGTCGAAGGGTTGGTGTTCACTGGGCATCAAGTGAACAATGTGTTCTCAAAGTTGATGTGTTAGGAACAGGAAAAATTGACAAATGTAATGAGTGTGACAAGCGAGTGTGACAACAACCATATTTGCAACTGGAACAGATCGTTTTCAAAACGGGAGCTTTTCTGGGGTGTACTCTCAAACATGGTCCAAGGAAGAAATTGCAGTGAACCTGTGAACACCGTCTGATGCACTTGGGAAGAAAAGGCTGGCCCATTGATATACAGGTCCTTCTCAAAATATTAGCAAATTGTGATAAAGCTCATTATTTTCCATAATGTCATGATGAAAATTTAACATTCATATATTTTAGATTCATTGCACACTAACTGAAATATTTCAGGTCTTTTATTGTCTTAATACGGATGATTTTGGCATACAGCTCATGAAAACCCAAAATTCCTGTCTCACAAAATTAGCATATCATTAAAAGGGTCTCTAAACGAGCTATGAACCTAATCATCTGAATCAACGAGTTAACTCTAAACACCTGCAAAAGATTCCTGAGGCCTTTAAAACTCCCAGCCTGGTTCATCACTCAAAAGCCCAATCATGGGTAAGACTGCCGACCTGACTGCTGTCCAGAAGGCCACTATTGACACCCTCAAGCAAGAGGGTAAGATACAGAAAGAAATTTCTGAACGAATAGGCTGTTCCCAGAGTGCTGTATCAAGGCACCTCAGTGGGAAGTCTGTGGGAAGGAAAAAGTGTGGCGGAAAACGCTGCACAACGAGAAGAGGTGACCGGACCCTGAGGAAGATTGTGGAGAAGGGCCGATTCCAGACCTTGGGGGACCTGCGGAAGCAGTGGACTGAGTCTGGAGTAGAAACATCCAGAGCCACCGTGCTCAGGCGTGTGCAGGAAATGGGCTACAGGTGCCGCATTCCCCAGGTCAAGCCACTTTTGAACCAGAAACAGCGGCAGAAGCGCCTGACCTGGGCTACAGAGAAGCAGCTCTGGACTGTTGCTCAGTGGTCCAAAGTACTTTTTTCGGATGAAAGCAAATTCTGCATGTCATTCGGAAATCAAGGTGCCAGAGTCTGGAGGAAGACTGGGGAGAAGGAAATGCCAAAATGCCAGAAGTCCAGTGTCAAGTACCCACAGTCAGTGATGGTCTGGGGTGCCGTGTCAGCTGCTGGTGTTGGTCCACTGTGTTTTATCAAGGGCAGGGTCAATGCAGCTAGCTATCAGGAGATTTTGGAGCACTTCATGCTTCCATCTGCTGAAAAGCTTTATGGAGATGAAGATTTCATTTTTCAGCACGACCTGGCACCTGCTCACAGTGACAAAACCACTGGTAAATGGTTTACTGACCATGGTATCACTGTGCTCAATTGGCCTGCCAACTCTCCTGACCTGAACCCCATAGAGAATCTGTGGGATATTGTGAAGAGAACGTTGAGAGACTCAAGACCCAACACTCTGGATGAGCTAAAGCCGCTATCGAAGCATCCTGGGCCTCCATAAGACCTCAGCAGTGCCACAGGCTGATTGCCTCCATGCCACGCCGCATTGAAGCAGTCATTTCTGCCAAAGGATTCCCGACCAAGTATTGAGTGCATAACTGTACTTGATTATTTGAAGGTTGACGTTTTTTGTATTAAAAACACTTTTCTTTGATTGGTCGGATGAAATATGCTAATTTTGTGAGATAGGAATTTTGGGTTTTCATGAGCTGTATGCCAAAATCATCCGTATTAAGACAATAAAAGACCTGAAATATTTCAGTTAGTGTGCAATGAATCTAAAATATATGAATGTTAAATTTTCATCATGACATTATGGAAAATAATGAGCTTTATCACAATATGTTAATATTTTGAGAAGGACCTGTACATTACTGGATTAGACAGTACCAATTAGCCACTATAGATTGTGATGTGTGCATGCAGGTACTATTGCTATCCATTCAGTCATGTCAACAAAACCATGCTGTTCTGAAGCGGCATGAGCATGCATCTGTCACAAAATGATTGTAGTGCCCTCATTTCTTACCGAATGTTTTATAAAATATGACTGAAATTAATTTGAGAAAATTGTTGATTTTATAAAACATAGAAATTTGTTCTCTCCCTAAACATAAATCTATCAGCATTGTGGGAACTGTGTATTATAGTACCTAATGTGGTATAAGGATAGCCAAACTCTGGCCAAACTGTCAATTGACTTTTTTACATAGTTGTGATTATTGTATCACAGTTTGTTGTTTTCTGGCATTGATACTGGAATTTCCAAACTGATATATTAAAAGAGGGTTCATGTGACTCCTGTCACCTAGGCCAAGGGGCGAACTGGACATTGGGAGCACTGGGACATCTCCTGGTGGCCTGGACTCTGGCCTGGCCTGCTATTGCTGAGGGGTAGGACCAAAGGCTCCGTTTGGGTCAGGCTGGATTTTTTTAATACTGTCCATGTCGTTTCCGCAGCTCACTTAGACGGCTCACTCGAACTGAAGTGGCTAGATGGCCCCTCCTTTCTTTTCTGAGGCTGTCTGTCATAGCAGCACAGAGACAGCCAAAGTGGAAAGGAGGATCAGAAAGGGAGAGGATAAAAAATAAGAAAGCACTGGCCACCGATGCAGCAAAGTGCTATAACTTAATATTTGTTCGTAAGGGAGCAGACATAGTCACTAGTGGCGAAGAGTGAAAATGCTAGCATAGCCTATTCAGCAGAACTAGCTTAATCTGGAAGTTAGTTCCAACCTAAAGGGGCCGAAACAAAATTAATAAAACAAATGTTACGCTTCTACAATTGATAGTGCAAATTAGAAAATTGTTAGCTAAACACAATCTGGGAAAAAAAAAAAAAAAATATATATATATATATATATATATATATATATATTTGTTTAATGCTAAAATGTCCAGAAATTCAGATTCTGTTTACCCTACATCAACTCCCCTAATAGAGATATCCCCCTTAGAGATTACTCTTGCTCTCGGTGGAAGACACACGCGTTCTCTCTCCCTCCCTCCCTGCTGATCCCTGCTTCTGCTTTTGTCTGTATTTTTCTCAGAGCCTCGCTTTGCATATCCTCCAAACTTGTAAATTATGGATTTGGTCAGCTGGACTCCCCAAAGTAATTGATCAAATTTTTTTTTTTTCTCGACGGAAAGACAGGTTAAAGGAGAACCCACTTTTCCAGACGGGACGTTCTTCTCTGGATACACAATGGATTCTTGGCAGCATTGGAACATCGTGTGCTTGACTACGATGTCAGTCGAGGACATAGAAAATGTGTACATATTTGGTCTTTTGATAACAGGATTTCTGCTTTTTTGAGTTGGTGGTTACCTGGCTTATGGAGTGATTCGCAAAACGTGGGCGGCTGTTCAAAGCGTTCCAAAGCTGCTTGTGATGTTGGATGGAATCTTTAGAGCGATCAACACTCAGACTGAAATGTTAAGAGAGCACAATTGCAAGCTGGACACGAGCCTGAACCACAACATTTATTGTTTTTGTAAATGTGGCTCCCCAATATTGCCTTATCAACTTCTGCTAACTGGCTATCGACAAAATATCTCCTGGATGTTATATAAACACGACGTTCTTCCCCGGCACTCCCCTACCAGCTGTGTGCTGATAGGACTATGTGGCCGATTGATAAAACTTCCACCTCTCTTCTCAAGGACAATGGCGCTTCTATCAGCGTTGACAGACTAATTCTTGCAAACACACTCAGACTTATATATATTCGCACCCTCAAGATTCCACAATACCCTGGATAAATCTTTACTTATGTATGTGTTGCTTACCCCTGCTGAGGTTTTTTGTACAGACTCTATTCTGCTAAGAATAGAGTCTGAAATATGATTTTATTTTCCCCACGTATCTTACTTTACCTAAATGTGTGATTTCATTACTTTTCATAGATGTTCAGATTTCTCAGAAGGATTATGAGCAAAAGCCAATTATTATTAGTATTTGAAGATTTTACTACAGCTGTTTTTACTCAATGACCAGATATTTTTAGATTTCTTAGAAGGATTGTATTACAACACTTTCATACCAGTGAAAGCCAAACATTATTAGCATTTAAAAAGTTTGGACCTACCAGTGACCCAGCTTCTCTACGTAGACTTCAGTGAGTCCCATGACTGTTACTATTTGAATAATGGGACCACAGCTGTCTCATACCAGCGACCTCAAGGATTAATATCATTTTTCTTCTAGCACAGGATGAATTCCTTACCACAGAGGACTTAATTAGCTAATTACCTCTATTGGAAAGATTGGATTAGAACCAGCTCTTACCAGTAAACCTCCAAGGATTATTACGGTCATTTGATTTGTTTTCTGTGTTTGATTTTCTGTATTATTGTAATGGATTTCCTCGTGTACAGCGCTTTGAGTGCCTTGTTGCTGAAAAGCGCTATATAAATAAACTTGACTTGACTTAATAAATAACTGCATATGAATATTGAAATTTCTGTATCATATTATTTTATAAAATTTTTATTTAACCAGGTAAAATGTCAGTCAGTCAGTCATTTTCTACCACTTATTCCATAGTGGGTTGCGGGGAAGCTGGTGCCTATCTCCAGCAGTCTATGGGCGAGAGGCGGGGTACACCCTGAACAGGTCACCAGTCCATCGTAGGGCAACACACAAACAACCAAGCACCTAAGGGCAATTTAGAGAGACCAATTAACCTAACAGGCATGTCTTTGGACTGTGGGAGGAAGCCGGAATACCTGGTGAGAACCCACACATGCACGGGGAGAACATGCAAACTCCATGCAGAAAGATCCCCGGCTGAGAATCGAACCCAGGACCTTCTTGCTGCAAGGCAACAGTGCTACCAACTGCACCACCGTGCAGCAAAATGTAAAATGTTGTGTATTAGTATTTTACTTTTCATTGCATAGCTGTGTATGTCATCTATTTTTTCTAGAATTTCCCGCAAATTAAATTTCATGTCAATTATATCTCAATTCAAGTCAAACTGTCAAAGCAATATGTCATCTACTCCTAGAACTTTACTGACCTTAAAAATGACCCTGTTGTGTGTTTCTGTTGGTGGTTCTGCAGCAGCTCTGACTTAATGCATAGCAACCGGGCCTATGTGTCATGCGATAGTCATGTTATGTCCAGTCCAGTATTATAAATCAGTAGGCTGGCCCATGTGGTCAAGTCCAACTGATGAGCTACTGCAGCTTATACTACTGAAGCATTTAACTCTAATTTTTAAAGAAAGATTACATTTTTCTTCAGAACACAAACTGCATTCAAGTTTGTGGCATACATACATAGCTCCAAGTTATGGAGGAATACGGTTGTGATGACTCACTCTGTCTCCTCTCAGTCCTGGAAGACCAGCAGCCCCGCGCTCACCTGGCATTCCCTGCAGTCCAGGAGGACCCTGAGCTCCGGGAGCACCTGGAGCTCCGGGTTCTCCCTGAAGATAAATGAAGGAGATTAAAGAATGATTGATATGTACTTGAACTTAATTTTGCATAAAATCCCGAATTTATGAAATTATTCTGAGCCTTTACCTTAGCACCATCATTACCAGGAGAACCAGGAGATCCACGAGCACCAGCAGGTCCAATGGGGCCAGGGGCACCACGCTCACCAGGGAATCCTCTGTCGCCCTGAGGAGAATGGGGGGCGAAAGGTTAGGTAAGTTTAACAAAATGAGTAGTGTGGCTGTTTTTAGGGAACATTTGCTTTTGCTTAAAAAAGAAAAAGCCTACTAGTTAACAAGCTAACAAATGCTAGCTTACAAGAGTAATCTTTTAAGTCAACAATTTTGTTTAAGAACAGATGTGAAAAAACAAATATCTCTAAAGATCCTATATTATCCCTCCAACACATGATACTCCTGGGGGAATATTATTGGTTATGGAAACAACATTGATCAAAAGCAGCTTACTCTTGCTCCAGCAGGTCCTGCAGCTCCAGGCTCACCGGGCAGACCCTGGACAAAAAGATAGCTATGAGGAAGAAGCACTTTTGCTTAGGAAAATGTATTAAAGTTACCTAATATCTCATTATGCACCTGCTCTCCAGACTTGCCACTCTCACCAATAGCACCCTGAGGTCCAGGAAGTCCTTGGAATCCAGGTGCTCCAGCAGGTCCTGCCTCTCCTCTCTCACCAGTAGGACCCTGGGGATGCGCAAATAGACATTGATGCAACATTTAATAATGTGCAATGATGATTGAAGGGTAGTGCAATATGCTGGTTTAGGGGTGTGTCACTCACAGCTGGTCCTGGAGGACCTTGAGGACCAACATCACCATCCTTTCCAGCAGCTCCCTAAAGTCAAAGATGGTAGGTTTTCAAAAAGACAGATACTGGCAAGAGTGAAAGATGAGAAAATGTTGGCATCTTACAGCAGGGCCAGTGGGTCCCATGACTCCTCTCTCACCAGGCTTTCCAGCCTCACCCTAGATACAGACAAATAAAAGAAGCAATGTGGAGAACATATATTAGCGGAATAGTCTTCAGAAGACCCCAATCTGTAATAAGCAGATTTACAGAATATCTTTTAAAATTATACTCACAGCAGCTCCCTTTGGTCCAGGGAAACCCATGACTCCGGGCTGACCCCTTGCTCCAACAGGGCCAGGGGGTCCGGGGCGTCCATCTTGTCCAGGGGCTCCCTGTGAGGAAGGTTTGATCATGAATTAACTTTACTTCAGAGGCAAGATGTAGATGGTTTGATGAGAATACACTTACAGCAGATCCCATTTTGCCATCAGGTCCAGGGCTGCCTGGGCTACCAGTCATACCCTACAGAGCAAGGATTGGAGAGCAAATGAGACAAACATGTGGTGAATGTACCATACTGGTGACAAAAAAGCCAAGACAATAATATATCTGATATATCTGTACCTTTGCTCCAGGAAGACCAGGCTCACCAGTGCGACCAGACTCACCGGTGGAACCTTTAGGTCCAACAAGACCAGGAGCACCACGCTCACCAGGGGCACCCTAGAATAGCAGGTAGGAGGAGAAATGGAACAGTGAAAAATAGTAATTGCCAGTTGCAATTATTAAGATATCAGTAGGTGTCCAGTTGAGTGTTTTGTTGTTTCTTTTACTTTGGCTCCAGCAGGGCCATCAGAACCAGGGAACCCACGACCACCAGGGGCACCCTGTAGGGAGAATTAAAAACATAAACTTAGCCTGGTATAATTTCTTCCTTGTTTTGCTTTAATATCTGAATAAAAAGCAAGACACATGCCATTCAGGTGTACAGCTTGTATCCATTATTGCTTATATTAAGCAATACTGAATACCGAGCTGTACCCAAAGCAGCTTTTACATTAACAAAGTAACCTCCTCTATAGAGGGGACATTTTTGTGACAGCTTGTAAACATAAGGTTGAAAAGCCATTTCACCCATCATATACTATAGAGATATTTGATTTGGTTCAGTCTACCAAGATTGTGGATTTTTTAATAAAAATTTATTGTAGCTGCACAAAACTTATCTTAATATCTTAAATAGATTCTCCTTTTTGAGACATTTCAAATTAATCTGAAAATAAACATTGTTAAAATAAAAAATAGAAGAAATGCATACACGCTCCCCAGGGGCTCCACGGGCACCTGCAGCACCGGGTTCTCCTCTGGTTCCTCTTTTGCCCTCTTCACCAGGAGGTCCTGGGGGTCCCTGAACACCTGGAGCACCCTGGTAAAATCAATAAATCAACTTGCATTAAAGGCTAAATGCATGGAGTACAAGTTAAAAATGTTACTCATGGTGAACTTACAGCCTCGCCCTTGGCACCGGGCTCTCCCTTGAATCCTGGGGCACCAACCTCACCCTGAAAGACACATTCAAATTTGAAGGACATATATATGCATATATATATACATATATATATATATATATATATATATATATATATATATATGTAATTTATAAATATATATATCATTTATATATATTTGATTTATTTCTTAAAAACTGTACTCACAGTGTTACCCTTGGGTCCAGGGGCACCAGCTGCTCCCTGAGGTCCTGGGGGTCCACGTGGTCCAGGGAAACCAGGAGCTCCAGCAACACCAGGGGCACCCTGCAGGGAGCAGCACACAGCAACAAAATACAGTCACAACTTCTTCAGGTATGGATATACTGAAGCTATTGTTAAAACTATATAGCAATGGGAGGTTTTTGGGGCCCCTTGCTAAATTTTTGAAGCACAAATTAAATGCTTATGGACAACTTTTTTTCTATTTTTAGAAATACACTTACAGGGCCTCCCTTAGCACCGGGGGCTCCATCTGCTCCAGGGTTTCCCTGAAAAGAAAAACAATAATTTAAACCCATTTAGATTAACAAAATTTTAATAAAATTTAGCTTTTCTTGTCATTTTCTTTTAAATACGCACTGGAAATTTGTCCTGTTTGAAATGTTTCCATAACTTATTTTTAACCTCATGTTGTAAAGTTAGGGATTCATACTTACAGAAGGTCCAGCTGGGCCAGCAGGTCCAGGGTTACCAGGTTCTCCACGAGCTCCAGCAGGTCCTTCAGGTCCACGTGCACCCTGTGCTCCAACTTCACCCTAAATAGACAGAAAACAAAAACCAGGACTTAGTTGGACAATGAAAGCTTTTGTTATCCATTAGCACTAAAATCTGAAACATTACTATAATTTTGTTTATTTAGGTAGACTTTGGAATGAACCACTGTTCATATTTGATCATTACTGGTGTGGAACATACTGGGTATTATTTTACCTTGGGTCCGGGGCCACCAGGGAATCCAGGGGGTCCAGCAGGGCCAGTGGGACCCTGAGAGCAAACAAACAGAGATTCAGACAAAAGCAGCTCATAATTTTAGTTTATGTGACCATACCTCATACAGTAAAGCTTCTTTTTAATGGTAAATTAACCTAACAGAGCAAAATAGAAACATAATGGTCTTGTTTGCAGAAAGTATTTTATTGTGGCAGAAAATGCTAATTGCAATTGGTCTAAAACCCCCAAATAAATCTAAATTATGGCAAATAATGTGAAAGGTCTTCTTAAAAGATAAAAGTGTCCCTTCTGGTTTACTGTTGAAACATATCTTAGAATAGAAATGACTACAGAATACATTTTTTTGTGTGATTGTAAATACTGAGAATATGGCTGTAATGTAATGTCAGTAGTATAGTTTTACTACTATGGTCCAATTTGTATTATCAAATTGTAGCTTTATTTAAAAAAAATACCAAACCAATTTTTACTAATCAAGGGCATACCGGAGGTCCAGCAGCACCAGCAGCACCATCGTTACCACGTGCTCCCTGCAGGAGACAGACAAATACAATTGGTTGGTGTGTGTTGATGAATCGATCAACCATTATAGCTGAGAGTGTGTCTGCGTGGACTCACAGCAGCACCAGGAGGACCAGCTCGACCTCTCTCACCAGGCAGACCACGAGGTCCCTAAAGGAAGAAAATGCAACATGCATTTACTTGTTATTAGTTAAAGCAAAAAGGTCAAGCCCAATTAGCATTTGTATGAAAAGGGTCATTTTTTCCTTACCATAGCACCAGGAGTTCCATTCTCACCAGGGGCACCAGCCTCTCCCTATCATGAGGCCAGAGACAGACAAGTGAGGATGTGAAATGAGATAAACAGAACAGTGAATCTTAATACAAAAACAATCTGACCAATGTAACTACTACTAACCAGTATGTATTTCAAGCAGGCTGCTATAGCTACCCAATATAACTGCTTCTAGAATTCTTGTGCTTGGTAACCTTAGTCCTTAGTAACCTTGAGCCAAAATTCAGTTTTGTCTTTCTTGGCACATATGTTGGGTAACATCTTTATTGATGGAGCCCGAAGGCTGCGACTCTGCAAAATCTTTCATTAGCAGCTATGTAAAGAATCTTATGTTACAGTTAAAAAGTACTGAGCTATCTCTATGTCTCTTATATATTGTTTCCAACAGGGCCAAACGTCTCCTTCCTTACTATGATAGGTTGGACAGTAAGGAGGGAGAAAAAGATTTATACAGGTTTGTGAGGCAGAGAGACAAAGATGGGAAGGATGTTCAGCAGGTTTGGGTGATTAAGGATCGAGATAGAAATGCAATGACAAGTGCAACAAGAGTTGATGAATCAGGAAATTGAGAACAAAGAGGACTACACTTTATTCCACTACAGAGGAATAAAGTTGATGAGTCATACAATGAAACTATGGAAAAGAATAGTTGGAGCTAAACTGAGGACAGAAGTGAGCATCTGTGAGCAGTATGATTTCATGTCAAGAAAAAGTACTACAGATGCAATATTTGTTTTGAGGATGTTGATAAAGAAGTACAGAGAAAGTCTGACGGACCTTCTTTTTGTAGATCTAGAAAAAGTATATGACAGATCTAGAGACAGCATATGAGTGCCGAGAGAGGAGATGTAGTATTGTATGAGGAAATCTGGAGTAGCAGAGAAGGATGTTGGAGTGGTGCAGGACATGGATGAGAGCTGTAAGACAGTGGTGAGGTGTGACTGAAGAATTGAAGGTGGAAGTGAGACTGCATCAAAGATTGACTCTGAGCCTCTTCTTGTTTGCTGTGGTGATGGACAAGTTGAAGACAGATGAAGTTTGACAGGAATCTCCATAGGCTATGATGTTTGCAGATGACATTGTGACCTGTAGTGAGAGCAGGGAACAAGTGGAGAAAAAAAAATCTACAGAGATGGAGGTTTGCCCTGGAAAGGAGAGGAATGAAGGTTAACCAGAGCAAGACAGAATACGTGTGTGAATCAGAGGGAGCCAAGTGGAGCCGTGAGGTTACAGGGAACAGAGATAAAGAAGGCTAAGGCTTTTCAGTACTTAGGGTAAGCAGTCCAGTGCAATGGTGAGTGTGAAAAAGAGGTGAAGAAATGTGTCCAAGCAGGTTGGAATGGGTGGAGAAAAGTGTCAGGTGTGTTGTGTGATAAGAGTATCAACAAAAATGAAAGGAAATGTGTACAAGAAGTGAAAGAGGAAATGAAGGTAGTAAGTGTGAAAGAAGACAGTGCAGAAGATAAGGTTGGATGGTGACAGGTGAATCGCTGTGTCGACCGCTGAAAGGTAAAAGCTGAAAGAAAAATAAGTGCCGAACTTTTTCTGTTCTCTTTTGAACAAACGTTTGAACAAACGTTTTCCTTTGGACATATGCTGCTTTTTTATTCATTGGGCGAGGATAGTTCATTGCTATAAAGCCACTTAACTATGACCTATGAGTGAATCACAGATAAAAAGGTCCTAAAGTATGAACCACAATTAAATTATTTTACAGATTCCCCCTAGGTAAATCTCCATTGAATGGGGAAAAAAGACAACTTAACATCCTGTACAAACAGAAAAAAAGGAAAGTTAAATTATTATAAGGCTTTTGATATCTAAATGTGGTTGGGGTTGATCATATGATGGGCTAACCAAAGCCGACAGAATGTGTTTGTTAAGGCTAACCTTGGACAGGACCTCTAGGTTATTCAAATTCAATTTCTAACATACTTTATTAGTGATACAAAAGACAAGGACTGACCAACCTTAAACATCTATGAAAAAGAAGACTGATGAAGTTCAATATTTGTAGGGTCATTTATATGTTTTAGCTCAGTTTGTAAAACTGACCAGAAATAACAGGATTTGTCAAAGAAAAATCACATTGTAGCAATGTAAAAACATTGTAGCATTGTAACAAGGTAACTCCTAAAGTGCTGTTAGCTGAAACCTTGGGTTACAGTAAAAATATATGTATACAGTAAATTACCAACTAAAAGATGATGCATATCTCTGATCCTGTGACAGGTCTTTTTTCCTATTTTAGGGCCAACCTTAAGATAATATAAATCTACTTTGTGCAGATAAGCACACTCATAATAAGGTAGAAGAATTTGGCAGAAAATTAGCATAAAAGCAGCCAGAAGCTACAGAAAACGTTTTTAGCCTTATTGATTCAGACCCCTTAAAAAGACTGCAAGCAGCAATTGCTTACTTGACGGTATTAGATTGTGTAGAATTAGAACATGTTGTAAGACATCCTGATACTGTATGGAATCTCTCCACTGTTCTTTAATGCTCTTATGGAGAAAAACATTTTTCCTTAGCTTCAAAAACTAACTTTTCTGTAACAAGAGGATAGTTTACCTTCTCTCTTTAATGTTTTTAATTATGTGCTATGGTTTTAGGAGGGTTTATTAAATAACGATAGGGCTTTAAGGTGAAAAAAAAACATTGCCAGATATTTCTGTAATTTTGCTGCCCTAAATGCTAAAAAAAAAATGGTAGATTCCTTGCAAAGAAGGTCTGAAGAGATTGTAAGGAAATAAGGTTTATTTATAAAGAACCTTTCACAGACACAAAGTTACAAAACACTGTTCAAGAAAATCACATTAGATTCTACATAAAAATCACAATAAAATCATGACATAAAAGCCTGGTGGAACAAAACAGTTTTCAATTAGTTTTTAAAAATCTCTACAGATTCAGCAAAGCTAAGCTGAGGTGGTAAACTGTTCCACAGTTTAGGAGCTGAAAAACCTTGTCCCCCTTGGTTGTCAGCCTAGTAAGAGGGACATCCAGGAGAGAGTGTTTAGTCAAAAGCTGATACAAATAGTTAGGAGTCTGGCCTTTTAGAGCCCCGTAGGTGAGGACAAGAATTTTTCGTAAGAAGTCTGGCTGCTGAGTTCTGAATGTCTTGGAGTTGTAAAGTTGAAAATCTGTTCAGACCACTAAACAGCGCATTACAGTAGTCTAAACAGGATTAAACAAATAATGTTTTCTAGTTCTGCTCGAAAGACCATGCGACATATGTTTTTTAAATGAAAGAAACAAAAATGAGAAATAGATGTGTGAATCACACCCTAATGAAGTGTCACATGTAACTCCTAGGTGTCTTAGTGTACTTTTGCTTGCCTGGACAAAGAGAAGCAACAGTATGATTGATTTTAGCACACAGATGGCCAAATGGCTAAATTATTAAGGTTTCTGTCTCATCTGTGTTTAGGACCAGATCATTGTTAGCAAGCCAGTCATTGACCCAAGGTAAGCCTTGCATAACAGTGGACAGCCCACACAGCTTGTAAGATTTAAAACAAACAGCTGGATGTCATCTGCATAGATGTGATAAGACCTGATGCAGAATGTCGTTTTAGACACATAAAAGGAAAACCAATCCAATTCAGACCCAGAAACCCGAGTCTACACAAGGTTGTGTTCAACAGTATCAAAATCAGCTCTGTGATCCAGCAGGATCAACACCGAACATTTCCCTGCATCCGCAGCCATTAAAAGATCATTATGAACTTTCAATAAAGCCGTCTCAGTGGAGTGCTGCTTTAGAAAGCCAGACTGAAAAGGATCAGAAATATGTTACATACGAAACCATGATCTAAGCTGGATTTCAACCACTTTCTCTAATGATTAATTGAGAAAAGGCAGCTTAGATATAGGACAAAAGTTACAGGTCGAGCTATCATCAAGATTGGGTTTCTTTAGGACAGGGGTCACTTTAGTCATTTTGAAGTAGGATGATATATAATCCTGTCTTAAGGAGGTGTTAATTATTGACAATACTTATGGACCAATGCAGGTAAGCGACTGAACAAATAGGGAAGGGGGTAGGACATCAAATGAACAAGCAGAAGATTTGATCTTTCCTGTTGGAGAGATTAGGTCCTTAAATGACATGGGAACAAAAGAGGTAAATGACTGAACACAGTGTGGCTTATTTTTGTTGATGGAAGAGCTTGGGGAAATGTTCAATTTCAGATCATTCACATTCTTTGTGAAAAATAAATAAATCTGTTACAGTCATCTCCTGAATTTAACAAAGCATACTGCTTTGGGTTGGACCCAATGTTGTTAATAGTTTCAAAAAACAAATTGGGGGTCTTCCAAACTTTTATACAATACTGTATATAGCCACATTAGCTATGCTTTAGGGCACAGAATTCTGAATATCTCTGGCTCATCTACAGCTTTGGTTTTAGCCATTTCTATGAAAATGGATTTCTTGTATAACTAAATCTAAATCACTAAATCTAAATCACTAAAGACCCATGATATATTGGCATCAACATTGGTATTAGCCAATGTTGGTAATTTTTTAGCATAGTGGTGTCTGTCCAATAAGTAGAACTGGGCCGATATTAACAGCAAATGTTTATTTTTTATCTTCTTGTTGTCATTTGTGTATGTATTTTCAGGGGGAGGGGGTTGGATAGATGGTATTTGTTTGGGCATGTAACACTGATGCAGGACTGGATTGTGGGGTGTTCAACTAAACACAATTGTTCAAGGTGTTTTTTATGATTTGAATATGAACAACAATTTTACTGTCCGATATCAATATCAGCTCAATTTTTTATATTGGTGCATTTCCACTAATCACCCTAAGGAGCCTTATTAAAGTGTAAAACTAACCATTTGAGAACCCCACAATTACTAAGACTAGTTATTTCTGCAAGGCTTTCTTCTGCTGGAATTACTCCTGGAGAACAAGTTACCAATGTAAGTGCCACTATATTTACTAGTTTGTTGCTAACATTAGCTCTGTTTCCAATCATGCACCCATGCATCAGTACAAGTCATGCAAAAATTGTTTCAAATGAAAATTTGGACATTATGTGAAGGAAAGCGACATTTAAAACTTTTTGTCACCTTGGGTCCAGCAGGGCCAGTGTCTCCCTTAGCACCATCCAAACCGCTGAACCCCTGAACAGATAAATAGACACATGAGGATGAGGTTTCAGTTCATGAGACGCTATAGCTGTGGATGATGGGAAATAGACAAAGGCTTTGGCTCACTCTGTGACCCTTGATGCCAGGAAGTCCAGGAGTTCCTGGGAAACCACGAGCACCCTGGAAAAAAAAAGAAAGAAAAGACAGGGACAGTCTAATGTTAACTCTGTTGTGCTATTGGTTTTGATTAAAAAAACATGTTTGGCCAGTAATGTACCTGTGGGCCAGAAGGTCCACGCTCACCGGGACGACCAGGTTTCCCAGCCTCACCCTGACATACGAGATTGATATATGATTACTAATCAGGACAATTTATTATGCTTTTTGATTCCAAATTATGTTTTCTTGAAAACTGAAATATACAAGCAGACAACTTACATCCTCTCCATTCTTTCCAGAAGGTCCTGCAGGTCCACGTGGACCCATGGGGCCCTGAAGAGAAGACAGAGTTATGCTGACTACGGATGAGTTACGTGTAGAGATATGGATTTATTTTCAACACTCACGGTAGCTCCAGCCTCTCCAGGCTCACCAGGAAGGCCATTGGGTCCCGGAGGTCCCTGTAGGTGGAGAGAGACACCCCTACATCATTACAAATTTATTGAGCGTTTTTCTTGAATGTTGCTGATCTGAATTCTATAGGCTATGAAAAGACACACTTATTGGGACTTAATAAGAAAATAATTCCTTTTTATACAAAACAGTCCTGAATATCTTCAAATGCTTTAACACCATGTGTATTTGTATAGTTTTCTTCAATTCTTCATGATATCGCCATCAAGTGATCGAAAGGTTTAAAATGACAGAATGAACTGTGCTGCTTCAAACTGATTAGGATTTTAGTGAAGTTAAATCTGAATAGATTAATAGGGAAATGTCTAACAGGGAGAGCCATTAAAAAGTCATGTGTTAGTATTTCTTACTTTGGGTTGGCATGGGTTAAAGTACATACATTAAAAATGACAAATTTCCAGGCTGAATTTGCTAGAACAGGCTAGACAAATGTAGTTTATGAATGATGAGGAAGGATAAGTAATCAAAACTAGTAACAGGCCAATGCAATAAGGCCATTGGTATTAACATTACGATCATGTCCATTGAAGGAAGGAAATAATGTACATACACTAGGACCAGGAGCTCCTGTAGATCCACGGGGTCCCATTGGGCCCTGTTAGTCAAACATGGGCAGAGATCAAAAACATCATAATTTTAAATCACAGGGAAATAATAGGAATATAAATGGGTGTGCATTTCCTACCATTGGTCCAGGCACAGGCATAGCAGGGGATTTCTCATCATAGCCACCAGACATCTGAGGGGAGAAGTTCTAAAGCACAAAAAGAAAACAGAGATGTTCTTCAAGAGATCTTTATCCAGCAATACCAAAAAAAACCACAAAACAAATACTATAAAAATACTATAAATTTTGACTATTGAGGGTGAGTATGACTCTTGAGAATTATTCAAACAAGAGATGTTAGCTGTTAGCTTGGCTTAGTATGATTTATTAGAATAAAAGAATGCTTAAGGTTAATGAAAGTTAATACTGTATTGGTTCCTAAACATGTCCAAAATTAGCAAAGTAGGTCAAAGTCAATGTACATTCTAATTAGATTAAGCTAGCAATGTCATCTAAATAATATTATTTTGCTAAACCTAGCAACTGTGTGAGGTAAGTAAAAAAAGGGTTCCAAACAAGTATAGTGTAGCATGTCACTGAAAATTTAATTAGCTGAAGGACATTATCTCATAATTCTAAACTTAAATAAAAATCAATGGTTTGGTAAATTGGCATGGACCTTAAGGATCAAATTCTAATTTAAAACAAGATTGTACAATTTGCCTAGCAGCCTATAGATTCATATAGCTTTGTAATGTCTTCTTTGTGTTGCTTGTGCTTTTTCTTTTATGCTTTTGTAGAGGGTTCAGAATATACTTGAAAATGAAGCATGCACAGAAAAATAAATAACAATAATAATAATATAATAAAAAGTATAATAACAATAAATAATAATCATAATAGTGTGGAAAAAGCATTCAGAGCATCTTTAGATAACTTCCTGACAAATTACATCCACCATGGCATCATCTGAAGCATCATTTGACATGAGACATTAACCTTTTGAGCCCAGTTTAAATTCAAACTTCAAGTTTCCAAAACCCAATAATAAAATTTTATGTGAAAGTTGATATTATGGTAAACCACAGAGTTGGTTGAATACCCACATTTTACCAAGAAAATTACTTTTTCTGAAACTATAGGGCTGCTTAAATATTTTTCACAGGAGTACATGCCATTTTGACAACGTGGCATCATGCCCAATTGGATGTAAAGATGTTTTTATGTAAAAGCAGATGAAGATTTATGTTTGCTGTTATTAGTAACATCACATAAACATATCATGTGACTGGTGCCCCCTGCCCTGATTGGTTCATAGCTCTACAATCTCAACCCAAAACTAGCCAAATACAGAAAATTGTGTAAGAGTTGACAACTTACACCACCAAGGCCAGGGGGTCCAGGAGGTCCTGGGAGTCCAGGCTGGCCGTCGAGACCATCTCTACCAGGGGGACCAGGAGGACCCTAGAAATAAAGAAAGAAGGGTCGAGAGTAAATGCAGGTGTGTCACTCAAATTTGTTGCATTGATGCCACCATCCCCTTATGGAAAAAAAAACCAAGCACAGTTTTTCTGCCACAGCTGCCTGAAGACTCATTATTGGCACTACTCTTTTAATATTCTTTATTGGGTTGTATAGTGTAAAAGCCTGTGTAATCTCTTATCTTTTGTATCATCACAGAGGACATCTAGTCAAAGAAAAAAAGCATTAGACATCCTAAAATTGGACTTTACTTCTCAACACTAATGACCGTAGAACCGGACACAAAAAGACAAGCAGTGGTCATGTGACATCAGAATACAGGCCGTGGATACACTGACTCTGCACAAAAATGTAAAAATTTCCATGTAAGGATTCAGTTTAATATTTATATTTATGATCCACATCAAAGAGTAAAGAAAAACAACTACAGCAATATAGACCAATTCATCAAACTAACATAAATTACACATTGTGTTGATTCAGATTAAGTTTCTTTCAGACACATGCCACTAGCCTCACTAGCTGCTTAGCAGGCCACAAAGCTAGTTGTGCATTAAAGTCAATATAATTATAATATTATAATTATTTTAATATAATTATTATAAATAATATTAATTGTAATCTAATATAACTTAATCTAAGGTTTTATAAGTGCATGCAAGAGCCCATTATATATATTATATACTGTTATAATGGGCTCCAAGTCAAATTTGCTGTAACCTTTAGGGTGTATAATAAATTCTGATGACTTAACATTTGGGAACAAAACATTGTTATTCTTAAAATCCTTAAAAACAAGTCCAAGTAAAAATTACCTCAAGTGGTTTTTGAAAAAACTGACAAACATCTACCTCGTGTGCTAATACTTTTGTTAACCCAACCCAAAAACAAGGGAATCTGACTCCTTCCTGTAAAAATGAAATTACAGCTTTTTGTGCAGGTTTCCGAAGGCACAATAAATACTGGTATTTTTCAACCTGATATATTAAAAAAGGAGCTACAGCCACCAATTGACCAAAAGTTGCGCCGCATAGAATTCATAAATGTCCTCACATTTTTACAACTTTTCTTAATCTGCTTGAACTACAACACATGTAGAGACTTCTTTTTCTGTCAGTAAAGTCTTTTTAGCTCCAACATAAACACACTGAAATGCCAGAACAAACTGATAAAATTTAATTTATCCAGCAAGCACATCTAAAAAAGAAAAAAGATGTGAACAAACCCTCTCTCCCTTGGGTCCACGGTCTCCCTTGGGTCCCTTGGGCAAAACATCAAAAATAGTCTCAATGTAATTATAAAAGTATTGATATAATCACATTAGCATTCATGTGTACTGTCTTGTTGCTGTTCTTCTACACATCTTCCAGTACAAAAAGTATAGACAGAATTTACATAACTTGTATTTTATACCTACTAATCATAAGCTCAGTTCAGTTTACTTCAGTTTACTTCAGTTCAATTCAGTAAAATCAGTTGACAACAAAAGGCTTCTCATGGCGCCTAATAGACCAAACAAATATTTAAAATACCTACAGGTTTTATAAAATTTAATCTTTAAAATTGAATTTAATGTTCCCAGTGTAAAAGAAAATACTTACCTCAACCTGAGCAGACTGGTATCCTGAAAAGGAGAAACACACAATTTAAAATATATGGTAAAAATTAAATAAAAGAAAAATGATAAATGTGTAGCAAAACGTATAGATATGTAGAGATAGGTGGGGGTGAGTTAAAGGTAAGGAAAGTTTTGTTTTTAAATATTAGTATTAGTAATATGTATTTTGGACCTTTGCAATGATGCAATGCAAAAATTTAAAGTAAAAAAATTTGATGTGTATTTTAAAAAAAAAAAGCAAAGCAGAAGATGTAAAGGTATAATACCATCGTCGGGGCAAATGGCGCAGCACTCGCCCTGGGGGACGATGGGGTTGGGGCAGTCTGTTGGCTCTTCGCAGAGAACCTCATCGCACAACACAGTTCCGCTGTCGCACACACAGATTTGACATGGCTCTGGTTTCCACACGTCCCGGTCCGCAAAGACCTGGCCTTCAAGGGTGCAGCTGGCCCCTGTGCCTGTGGGAGGCAACAGAAAGAGAGGGCAGATGTCAAATCTGTTATGAGTATAGATTTATTGTACAAATTATAGTCATTTGTCACTGGAAAATAGCTTATATGTTAAGATTAATTTAGACTTGGATTAATTTGAATATATTGAGACATCTGAGCCATCAATGCCTTGTAGTTTCTGTATCCATATATTCAAGTAAAATGTTTAAAATAAAAATAAAAATTTCACTTTTTGGATAAAATCTATGTTAAGCAAAATGTTATTGTTTGCAGGAGAGATCTGAAAAGGAAGTGACCCAGGGATCGCGGTTGACTGTGAGGGTACCATCTGCTTATGGAGGCAGATCTTACAAAAATAAACAGACAAAGAAGTGTTCAAAGATTAAACACCTTGAAGTGACTTTTATCTTAACTGAACAGCAAGTCAGTCACAACTTTCACACTGTACACTACCAAGCATAATGTCAACCCTAACTCTCCTTTTAGACTGCATATAAATCTTGCAGCGTGTCAGAGCTCTGAGCTCAGAAAAGGGAAAAGCAGCAGTGCAGCAGACTCATGGTTTGGCAGCAGCGGGTGGAAACTCTGCACATGTGTTTGCAGTTAAGGGAAATCAGACAAAAAAAGAGTGGAAAGAAAGTGAAGAAGACAAGAAGGGTGTAAGGGGGGACGGACGTGGCAGCCAGATGTTACTGTAGTCACAGAGAGAAGCCTCTGGGTGTCGCTGTCAGATCGCTCATGGTGTCAAACCACATCTGGTTCAAATAGACAGCTGAGTCCTTTCCAAATAAGAGGAAAATCTTGAAAAACTGAATATCACCTCCATAGTTGCTGTACCTACAGTTGATTTGGTTTTATTTGTCTTTTCAGAAGATGAAACTTCTTATGGTCCTCCATAATGCCTTTTCAGTGCCAAAGCAGCGCTGTAGAATAGGAATATGTTTTTATCTATCATGCAGGCAAGACTAAACCTGGTTCTCCCTTCCTGATTTTCCTTTGGGAATATTCTCATTAGGTGTCTCACTTAAAACTTGGCCTCAGTCTGTAAATAACATTGCCACATCATTCTGGCCTTAGACAGGCTTCACATCTCTGACAAACATCTAATTAAAATCAAGCAGCAAAGTGAAACTGTTCTAAGGGGAAAAACCAAAAAGCATTTTGTGTGTCTTGCAAATATTCATCTTTAAAGGTTCTGTACATGTAATCTGTGCATTGGGTTGTCTTCTTAGAAAGCATGGCCTGGAGAAAAGTCTGCGAAAAACTCGCAGCAACTTGCTTTGCATGCACTTTGGGAAGGTGGGGGAGCGCTAGACTAGAACAAAGAGAAGGAGAGAGTAGGGCCTTCTTGAGATG
Organism: Girardinichthys multiradiatus; assembly: GCF_021462225.1. Taxonomy (NCBI): domain Eukaryota; kingdom Metazoa; phylum Chordata; class Actinopteri; order Cyprinodontiformes; family Goodeidae; genus Girardinichthys; species Girardinichthys multiradiatus. Next base: position 175,572 of record NC_061817.1, on the reverse strand, counting down.
CCCATTGGATTACTCACACCCTGTTCGGTCTATCTTAAAGACAACCTTCAGAAATCAAATTTCTACAGTATTTTGCTTTCTCCTCTTCTCTTTCAAAGATCTCAGCAGCTGTTCGGCCATTAAGACAAAATCCATCCTTTTTAAAAAAGAGAGAAAAGTGCTCAGAAGCTCCAATAAACTGGTGAAACTTACGGTCGTCCTCGCCCTGCCCCCTGATAAGAAGCACTGTGACGCTGAGCAGCAGTGCCTGCCGCAAATCCACAAAGCTGAACATGTCTAGATGCCACCAGACATGTAGACTCTTTGAGGCAATAGAGGAAAAAAAAAGTTGGGGATGTTTTCTCTTTTTCTGCTACACTCCACTCATACAGGGGTGTCTGGGGCAGGATCCGTGTGTCTGTCCAAAGTCCTCCTGACCCCAGCAGAAAACTCCCTACTGCCTGCACTCATTTTCCACCAGGGCTTTTATATGGCAGCCCATAGAACTGGGAGGTACTGGGACTAGACCGACTAAGGGGGGACGCACCCTTATTATCCTGTTGCTGCTGCTGCTCATGTTTAGGGTAGACAAGAAAGGACACCTCCTTCAAAGAAAAAAAAAGACAGAGGGAAAAACAGCAGGTCCCTCCTTCCATAATTGCATAGCATGTCAGGATCTAAGGAAGTGGGGTCGGTTGGGGGGGGTGCATCTGAGCAGGGGGAAACTTGAGCCATATGAGCACTGGAGGGTTAGAGGAAGACTTCCATCTTCAGCAACCCAGCATTCAATCCAGGTTTCTTTTGTGTTGCAGTCCACTGATTTACTAAGATTTTACCCATTTTTCAATTTGGATTGTCTTGTAGGTTATCTCTCTGAGTTCAAACTCCTATATAAGTGTGGTTTCAGTTGTCACTGTGTTAGCATGCCCTGAACATTGCTGCAGATTTACTAATATTTGAATGAGACTGAAGGAACTTGTGTTTCTCTGTCTAATTTCTTATAAGTTTTCACTTCAGGGGGAAGTCACATTACCTGAATTCACTGTTTATAACAACCATCATGTTACACTTATGCTGAACATGAAATAAACATTTGTATTCTCAGCCTACAAACCTGCTCATACAGTAAATGGTTGATGTCCCACTAAAACCATAAATCTCAAAATTTGATTGTTGGGGAGTAATACAAATCCCTGCTCATTTGAGCAACTGTGGGTGTTGAAATTGTAAGGTTGTTAGCTCTTTTTTTGTCATCCTAATTTTAACATCAAAAACTTGGTTTGTAGCAAGCAGACTACTTTAAAATTACACCCTGGCAATAGCAGGTCCTTAAGGGCATTTCATCTGTATCTGATATTCAGTTTGTCAGTTCTCTAACTTCAATAAAGGACAGCACAACATTTCTTGAAATGCATCAAAAAGGTTAATTTGCAACAGTCTATTGACCATTAAGAGATAGATGTTTTAAGGTTTGGTGGTATTGAGAAGTTGAGTTTCAATTTTAAAATTTTTTGGAAAACTAAGAATCAAAAATGTATTCACAAATGGAGTGATGCCCTCAAGTATTCCAAACATTAAATTCCAGGCATTAAAACATTTTCAGTATAGAATTATCCATGTCAGGTTTGATCAGTCTAAGTTGTTCAAAACGTAGTAGAGGTGGACAACTGCAATCCGAATTGACCAGAAATTGTGAAGTGGTACTTTAAGTTAGTGCCATTGGAAGGCTGGGATGGCTGGATGAATGGTTAGTGCCTTGCTCACTTGGCCTAGAACCTGTTCTTATCGTATCTGTCACTGTTATTTCTTTTCTGCAGGGTACCCAAAATGCTTTAAAAGGTGTGGGGGCATCTTCAATATGTTTGTAACCAAGTTTCTCAACTTGTCCTACATGCAGTCTTTCTTAGTCTATGCCATCAAAATAAATGAGTCACAAGCACAGATATAGGATGTCCAGCTTACAGCACTCACCTTTATATCTGGAGCTAAAATTAATTGAACATGAATTCTGGATAGTTAACATAAAAGTAATTCATGATTTACAACACATCTGCTATTAAAATGCTGAACAATCAAATCTAAGTTACCTACTTTAAATGTAAACAAACATATTCAAACATTTAATGATCTTATTATTAAAAACAATCATAATATATACAATTATTTAGGCCATAACACTACTGATGAGCTTAATCATGCAGCCTAACAAACCAGTATGACTAAACTAAATGAAAAGTAATTAATTACCTTTAATCTTCATAAAGTTCACAGTCAGCACAAATTCAGTGATGATTTTAATCAGTTAAACAACACAGTGTTCCGTTGCTCTAAGCACCTTTTTGTGTAGAACATACATTACCCGATTAAGACAGAGTCTTGCCCAAGGCCAAAATAAAAAAAAAAGATTAAAGATTAAAAGATAATCTAAAAGGAGGAAACCATGAAAATCTCACGAAAACAAACATAATTTAGACTAAAAATGAAAATAAAACAATTAAATGTGGGCTTCTTAAACACAAGATCTCTCTCTTCAAAGACTTTGTTAGTTTTTGACTTGATTTGTGACAATCAGGAATTGACTCATTTATAGTAACACAATCGTCTTGCAGCAACCAGGTTTCTGTGAGACAAAATAAGTCGCTCTGATTAAATTTTCACATACCTCAATTTTTACATCAGTTCTCAAACTTCTTATCTGATTTAGTGTTAAATACAGATAAGGTCATTATAGTTGGGGATTTTAACATCCATGTTGACACTCAAAGTGATACCCTTAATATAACCTTTAATGCTCTCTTAGAATCAATTGGTTTTGCTCAAAACACGCTTCTACACCTGCAGAAACATATGTAATAACAGCATTGTTACCAAAACGTGCCCGGTACTTATGAATGTAAGATGTATTTAGTGGTAATTGCAGCTCAATATATAACATTTGTGTATCTGTTAACACCTGAATCTAAACACCTTTGGGTCTGAGTGTGAGCTCGCTTGTGTATATAAGGTTTTTCCATATAATTTCTCATCATTAATAGAAGAGAACAAGAATAATCCTAGGTTTCTCTTTAGTACAGTTGCTAAACTTACACAGAGTCATAGCTCTGTTGAGCCATCCATTCCCTTAGCTCTTAGCAGTCATGACTTTATGGGATTCTTCTTAAATAAAATTGATTCTATTAAACATAAAATCTTTGACATACTCCTGAAGATGATTACTTCATCCTCAGCAAGTGAGACAACATTGGAAATAACTGCAGAACCAGATTTGTGTTTGGACTGTTCTGATCCTGTGAAGCTTCCTGAGTTATCAGAAATATTAGCTTCATCTAAACCTTCAACTTGTATGTTAGACCCAATCCCAACCAAATTATTTAAGGAAGTGTTCCCTCTGATTACCAGCCCCATTTTGGATATGATTAATCTATCTTTAGTAAATAGATCAGAACCACAAGCTTTTAAGTTAGCTGTAATTAAACATTTGCTCAAGAAACCTTCGCTTGATCGAGATGACTTGAAACATTACAGACCTATATCCAATCTTCCATTCTTATCTAAAATTCTTGAGAAAATAGTTGCTAATCAAATGTGTGAACATTTATACAGCAATGACCTGTTTGAAGAGTTTCAGTCAGGTTTCAGAGCTCATCATAGCACTGAAACAGCTCTGCTGAAAGTCACTAATGATATTCTTATGGCCTCAGATAATGGACTTGTGTCTGTTCTGGTTCTGTTAGATCTCAGTGCTGCATTTGATCCAGTCGACCATAATATTCTCTTAGAAAGGCTGGAATATGCTGTAGGGATCAGGGGAACAGCGCTAGGCTGGTTTAAATCTTATCTGTCTGACAGATTCCAGTTTGTTCATGTAAATGATAAATCATCTTTAAACTCCAGGGTTAATTGTGGAGTACCACAGGGTTCAGTACTTGGGCCAATTCTCTTTACAATAAATTTGCTTCCAAAAGGTCAAATTATCAAATTATTGAGCCTTCAGCTGATTCAAAATGCTGCAACAAGAGTTCTGATGAAAATTAAATAGAGAGATCATATTTCTCCTATTTTACCTTCCCTTCACTGTCTCCCTGTTAAATCCAGAATAGAATTTAAAATTTTCCTCGTCACATATAAAGCCCTTAATGATCTAGCTTCATCATACATCAGAGATCTGATTGGTCCATATGTTCCTAACAGAGCACTTCATTCTCAGACTGCAGGTTTACTGGTGGTTCCTAGAGTCTCTAGAAGTAGAATGGGAGGCAGATCTTTTAGTTATCAAATCAAATCAATTCAATTCAGTTTTATTTATATAGCACCAATTCACAACATATGTCGTCTCAAGGTTCTTCACAACAGTCAGGTTCATACATTCCAATTAATCCTAACCATTGAACAGTGCAGTCGGAGTTAGCTTTTTATTCAAATTGGATAAAACGTTTTTCTGTCTAAGGAAACCCAGCAGATTGCATCCAGTCAGTGACTTGCAGCATTCACTCCTCCTGGATGAGCATGTAGAGACAGTGGACAGTCACTGGTGTTGACGTTGCAGCAATCCCTTATACTGAGCATGCATGTAGCGACAGTGGAGAGGAAAAACTCCCTTTTAACAGGAAGAAACCTCCAGCAGAACCAGAACCAGGCTCAGTGTGAGCGGCCATCTGCCACGACCAACTGGAGGTTTGAGAGAACAGAGCAGAGACACAAAGAGAACAAAGAAGCACTGATCCAGGAGTACTTTCTATGGGAAGGAAAAGTAAATGTTAATGGATGTAGCTCCTTTAGTCGTTTCACCTAGAAAGAAAGAACAGATAAACTCTGAGCCAGTTTTCAAGGTTAGAGTCTGAAAGAGAGCACATAGAGTTAGTCACAGTAGAAGCTCAGTCAGTAGTCATGTCTAGGAGAGAGAAAGGGTTAAACACTGAAAGACAGGGCCATGTGGATCATCTGTAGAAGGTGAGCATTAAGTTGTTGCCAGCAGAAGCTCAGACGATGCTCCTCTCCAGAAAGGTGTCACAGGTAGACACAGAGTCAGGCCAGGTGTAGCTTCTAGGAAGAGAAAATAGAGAACATAAAGTTAAAAGCTGAAATAACAGCAAATAATGCAAAATTGGAGAGTAGTGTGAGAATGTAGCGAAGAGGATGAAAGTGGTCATTATGTCCTCCAGCAGCCTAAGCCTATAGCAGCATAACTACACAGATAGTTTCAGTTCAGATTATTTAGTTAAACGGCGCTTATTTACAACAATGTCGTCTCAAGGCACCCCACAAAGGGTCCCACTGATGGTCATTGTTATACTAAAAACCACAAGGATTGGGATACCTCCCTCTGTCAGACTAATAATAACCATTGGAAAAGAGAAGGGGTCATACAGGTAGCAGAAATGGAGGGTGTGTTTGCACCTCAACCATAACTGAGCCGGTTTAGGCTAAACCTGACTCCCCCTTACTCCAACCAAAAGGGAGGGAGGAAGGCTCCCTCCCTTTTGGTTGCATAAATCATGTAGCCTTAAAAGTAGACAGGGTATCTGCCTCACGGACTAAAGCTGGGAGCTGGTTCCACAGGAGAGGAGCCTGATAACTAAAGGATCTTCCTCCCATTCTACAGGTCCTTCTCAAAATATTAGCATATTGTGATATACAGTTATATACAGTTATCTAAATAACCTTTCAGGCATTTATAGAACATCTGCTTTTATACTTTGATTTAATTTCACGCTTAAAATTATATTTGATTCAACCAAATTACAGAGAGAAAGAACTGTTGGTTTAAGAGAAAGAAGAATTTAAATAAGCAGCACTTGTGGAATGTAAGACATTGTTCAGATAATTACATAACATCACAGTTATGATGCTTTCTCTAATATCAGATAAAATGTAAGTTAGGCTGTAATTTAATTCCCATTCATAAACCTGTAGCAGTCTAAATTGCTCCAATGTCAGAAATATTTGAGCACATATTCTTAAAGCTTAAATCCAGTTTTTTGTCACTCGTCAACATTAATAAAGCATGTTAAAAAACTATGTCACCTGACACAAGGTGAAACCACTCTTTTAAGTAATGGCTTTCTCCCTGCCCCTTTTCCATGAAGGCCAGATTCTCCCAAATGAGCAGGTGATCTATACAGCTCCTCCAGACTTATTATTGGTGTGACGGCTGCTTATCTAATCTAAGTTGCGTTCCTTGCCTAACCAGTAACTTCAGGGGGAAAACCACGTCTTAGTTGGCTGGCTTCTGCTATACATTTTCAGATGATGAATTGAATGGGGTCTGTCAAACGTATGAACCTATCCCTTCTTTATACTTCAACTAATCCTTACCCATGACCTGTCTGCATACTTACCTATCTGCTGTGTGACAGACAGATAGAGAAATAGACAGACAGAAAGCGTAGCTGATTGTATAAAAAACAAAAAACTATTAAGAGCAAACCAGATGTTAACATTTTGTATGCATTTCTGATACTGCCTTCTTCAGAAAAACTGGCACATTTGAGGGGTTGGCTAATGTTATAATAATTATTTGCTCTATATAATAAAAGGCCCTTTTTAGCTGCTTCACCTTTTCCCCCGGTGATACTCAAGGTTTATATGGGCAAAAAATTTGCACCCACACCCATAACTTTGTGTGCAGCGCCTGGCTGGCTGCAGGTGAGCTGTAATTAAGCAGAAAGCAGACATTATGGAGCAGATGATCTGCAGAGAGAAACACAACAGCAGCTTTCTACCATCTGATCCTACAGCAGCAGACACGTAGCACAGTCTGACGCTGGCCAAGTAAGCCTCTAATTCACTCCTCCTCTTTTTCTTTCTTTCTCTCTCTCTCGCACGCACACACACATTAGATACATTCACATTACCCATGTGTCTGTCTGCCTTTTCTTTTTTTCTACACAGAAGATAGTGGAATGCAGTCTGTCTGTCAGGGAAAAAGAGAAGTAGGAAAAATGAAGAAAAAGCATGCCACCTCATCATTTTCTGAATCATCTTCCAGTTCTAATCCAATCAACAAAACGTCATGAACCCTAGAACACACATCAAAAATCGTCAAAAAGCACACAACGTTTCATCTGTTCCGTGTACTTTGTTTCCAGTAGGAAAAAAACATATGAAAATTTAAAACATCTCAACCAAAGTTTTGCTTTTTTTTTTTTAGAAAACATGATATGTCTATTCAAGAATGATTTACACCAAGTATATGAAAAACATGACATTACAATATCAACATTATTTTCAAGCTGGAATGTTGGAAACTGCATTCAGTATTTAAACATTAATGCATGCCTTTCAACTTGCTGAGTTGGATTCTGAAGGAAAACTATGGAGATATTTCTGCTGTAGGGCATTGTAACTGTGAACTTGAAGTCACAAAGAAAAATGCCACAGGAGTTAAGGAATTGTAGATGTTTTTTTCTGTCTTTCACAAATACAAAAAAAAACAGTTACACCTCTTCAAATTCTATGTAAAGTACATAAATTGCATTGTATGAGTCACGCACCAGAAACCTCATATTCAAAGTTTTGTTCCAATTGATTTTTTTTTCTTTTGTAACCGTGTCCTGTCCAGCAGAGTAGGGCTCAGAATTGTTGTCTGAAGTGCCAAGAAAAAGCCCGACAGATTTACTTTCCCAAGTAGAGAATTACAGCTAACGCTTTAAAGCTGTGCTTGATATTTATAAAATAAACTTTATTAGAAAATGCTTTCAGATTATTTCAATTGTTACCGACACAGAGACAGAAATAAAAACAAATTGGAAATAAGAAGCACAAAAGAGAGAGAGGTGGGGCAAAAAGGAAAAGGGTAGAGAAGGAGAAAAGAATGACGGAAAGAAAAAAGGATGAAGATGCTTGCTTCTACACCTGCAAAAACAATCATATTGATAACTTTTTTACCAAGGTCGTCTCAAGGCACCCCACAAAGGGTCCCACTGATGGTCATTGTTATACTAAAAACCACAAGGATTGGGATACCTCTCTCTGTCAGACTGATTATAACCATTGGAAAAGAGAAGGGGTCATACAGGTACCAGAAATGGAGGGTGTGTTTGCACCTCAACCATAACTGAGCCGGTTTAGGCTAAACCTGACTCCCCCTTACTCGGTCCAACAGGGAGGGAGGAAGGCAGAGGTAAAAATAATTGGAGAATGTTGTTTCCTGTTACATTGTGTGAAAGGTGGGTAACTTTAAAATGGGCTAAGTCAATTCAATCGAATCATACAGATTTCAAGTCAGGCACATGCATTCCAATTAATAACAAATCATTGAACAGCGCAGTCAGATTCAGTTATTTATTCAATTGGATAAAAAGTTTTTCTATCTAAGGAAACCCAGCAGATTGCATCCAGTCAGTGACTTGCAGCATTCACTCCTCCTGGATGAGCATGTAGAGACAGTGGACAGTCACTGGTGTTGACTTTGCAGCAATCCCTCATACTGAGCATGCATGTAGAGACAGTGGACAGTCACTGGTGTTGACCTTGCAGCAATCCCTCACACTGAGCATGCATGTAGTGACAGTGGAGAGGAAAAACTCCCTTTTAACAGGAAGAAACCTCCAGCAGAACCAGACTCCGTGTGAGCGGCCATCCGCCACGACCGACGGGGGGTTGAGAGAACAGAGCAGAGACGGAAAAAGAACACAGAAGCACGGATCCAGGAGTACTTTCTATAGGAAGGAAAAGTAAACGTTAATGGATGTAGCTCCTTTAGTTGTTTCATCTAGGAAGAAAGAACAGATGTACACATATACAAAACATCATGCAGGGGATCCACTCCAGTGAAGGTGGTGTGAAGGGGTAAATATGTTTATCTTGAGCATGTGTGTGTGTGTGCATGTGAGTGTGTTCAAGCTAGTCTGTGAAGCACTGTCACAGAGGCCATTGTCCTTGATAGTACGATGGAGTGTTTATCAGCCGGCCTATTCTGTGAGCAGGTCCACAGATGTCCTCAGGGAAGGGAGGGGGCAAAGGGAGCAGAGCATTTTGTTTACATAACATCCAGGAGAAGTTGAAGATAGCTGGCCATCCAAGGCCATACAGGGGAGCCAGATTCAGATAACAATTGTTTGGGTCAGGCCGACTCTTAGTTCTTGGTTCTTAGTTCTTAGTTAGCGTCTGCCTTGAAAGTCTCGCTGGTGCTTCTCAAAGGCGAATCCAAACAGCCAAATTCCAGGTCCTTTCCGCTAGATCCGAGCGAACAGCTTTCTCCAAGATTTATCCCATTTCATCCCTGAGTCCAGGAACCGCAACCTGCATGCAATCCTGAGTAAGGATCACATCCAGTCTGTGATTCAGCTCACGTAACGTCTCAGTCTAAGTGTTGATCATTCTGCAGATGCCGTCATACATGCCAGGCAGCCTTACAATGGTCAGAACAGCTGCCGACATTTTCCGAATTTCTCGATATGCCAGGTAACCACCGACTCCAGAAAGTAGACATCCTGTTATCAAACATCCAATTGTGTACACATCTTCGACATCCTCGACTGACAATATCAACAGACACACAATCCTCCACTTCTGCCAGGAGTCCATAGTGTATCCGGAGAAAAATGTCCCGTCTGGACAAGAGGGTTTCCCTTCACCCTGTCTTCTCATTGAGAAAATTTGATCAATTGCATTGAGAGACCAGCTTACCAAATCCATTACTCAGAGTTTTAGAGGATATGCAAAGAGAGTCTCCAAAAAGAGACAAAACACAGAGCTAAGTAGTGCAGATATGGGAGGTTGCGGGAAAAAGAGAAAAAGCGTCCTCCTCCACCTAGAGCAGAAAAAGAAATGCGTACACATAAAAACACTCACACCCATACACCCAACACAAACAAGACAAACAATAATGGACATCGTACACTCACTCACACTCCCCATACATACTCTATATTCCAGGTCCAGGAGGCGATACCCCATAGGTATCAACCAGCCCCCAGACCGAGGAGGTGGTCCCCTTTCCTCCGGGTGTGGAGACAGGCAGACCACCTCACCACCCGAACCTGGGCTGGGGTAGCCTGGGCTGGGCTGGTCTGGTGCCTGAACCTGAGTGACCTCGGCCTGGACCCCAACCCCCCGCCCCGACACCAGTCCCCAATGACCCCCATCCTCATCCGGAGAGGGGGCCATGTACAAAAGAGGGGTTTGCATGGTCCAAACTAGCCCGCCAACCAGAGCCACCACAGGATGAAACAGTCCCAACCCCCCAATGAATTCCAATCCTAACCCCAAGAGCGCCCTCGCCCCAATGAACCCAAAGATGAATTTCCCCACATGGCCAGGACACAGATATTGAACACATGCCCCTGAACCCAAACGCCATTAATCTCCTCCCCACAGCACAAGGACATACCCCCACAGGTGAGCTCCATCCCCGAAAAGCCAAAGAAGCCACACCCACACAGTGCTAGTTCCACACACAGCTCCGCTCCAAGTACCCCCGCTGCATCCTGCCCCGCACCACACAGCGCGCCGCGATGGCAAGGCAAGGGCCCCGCAAAATGCTACCCCAGCCCCCACCCACAGGCACAACAGGGCAGACACCACCAAGCACTGCGCCCACAACAGAACCCCCAACCCCACACCAAGATGGGACAAACTCACCCAGCAAGAGGTCTCCGGCCAGCGGCAATCACTCTGGGCCGGAATCCCCCCTACACCCCCCGCAACCACATAAACACACTACATCAACGCCACTGCAACAATAGCCCAGGGAGAAACATTAGCACACTGTTATAATTAAGGGTGGAAATACATATTTCCAGTACTGTTTGGTGCATTCAACAGTGATCTGAAAGTAATTCTGTTTGTGCATGCACAGGGAGTACACTTTTGGAAGCGATTGAGCTAGCATCATTTTGGACTGTGTGCAAAATACACAATTAGCTAAACTGGAAACTAGCCTCCCACAGCTTGACTCCAAGGGAGCACACATGGTGGTGGAGTGTGTGTGTGTGGGGGGAGGATGTCCCCCTCAATATAACCTCCCAAATAAAATAACATCATTCTGATTTACAAATATATCCTGCATGAATAACTTGTTGATTTTCTTTTAGTTTCATTTGCCAGCAAAATAGCATCATCATCTAGTAATGTAACCCCCCCTCCTCCCAAAAACTTGGTGCTTCAGTCGCTGGTGAGAGTGGCTATACTGATTTGTTTTCTATGCTGCTCGCATATGCCTGTACACCCAAACCTGGACTTTTGGGACTGAAGCTCCAGTTGTTTTCGGAACAGCCCCGAATCTCATAAAAAAAGACATTTAGGAGTTCATGTCTGTTCAAAGGATGCATTAAGCCCCAAAATGACAGCCTATACATTTTCATTAAAAAAAATCTGATTTGTTTCTATTGTTTTCCATATAATCACTGCCCGCTCCACCTAACCTGAAAATGAGTCTAAAGGAAAAGAAGACAAAAAGTGGTTATTTGGATCTATGTGCACAGGCTCAGGCGGGCAGGTAATTTGTCCATTCTGGCGAAGTCTGTCGGAATTTTGGGAGTTTCTTTCTGTTCACCTGTTTTACCTGCTACTAACCCCATCCAACCTCTAGATGGCACCAGACGCACAGTAGGAGCTGAGTCCACAGGTGTTCTCCATCAGCCTCATCAGGAGAGGAGCTTAAGTACCTTAGAACCTGCAGTGGTAACTCTAGCTGGCCAAGACAAGTCCCCTTGTGATTCTTTACTGAGTATTTACCTTCTCGTGTCCTCCTTCCCAGGTTACCTCCTGTTCCGAGCTTCTTATCCAGTCTGCGTATGCAGAAAATCCATACTCTCTTTCCACAAGAGAACTTCACGGATTATCTTCTCAGTTACTGCAACGGCATCTTCACAGGTTTGCCAAAAAGTCGATCAGACAGCTGCAGTTGATCCAGAACGCTGCTGCCCCCTCACTAGAACTAAGAAAGTGGAGCACATTAGCCCAGTTCTAAAGTCCCTACACTGGCTCCCTGTAGCTCAGAGAATAGACTTTAAAATACTTCTGTTAGTCTATAAATCACTGAATGGCTTAGCACCAAAATACATTACAGACTCGTTGTCAGTGGATCAACCACCCAGACCTCTCAGGTCTTCTGGCTCACATCTACTCTGCATACCCAAAACCAGAACTAAACATGGAGAAGAAGCTTTTAGTTTTTATGTTCCACTAATCTGGAATAAACTCCCAGAAAACTGTAAAAGTGCCGAAACCCTAAATTCCTTTAAATTAAGATTAAAAACTTGTTTTTTTAGAGTGGCCTTTGACTGGGCCATCTAAAGATTATTAGTTAAGTTTTCAGTACAATTTTCCTTTCATTTTCTTATCCAAATAAAGAGAATAGAATGTCTCTTTATTTTACTTTTTTTTTTTATTACCTCTGTTGTTTGATTTTCTGTATCACTGTAATGTTTTTCCTTATGTACAGCGCCTTGAGTGCCTTTTTGCTGAAAACGCTATATAAATAAACTTGACTTGACAGTTGGCTGCATTCGGGTTTCAAGTCTCCTCTCGCTACCTGTGAACGAACCTGGCTTGCCCTCCACCGTGCTCCCCTCCTAGATCATTCACCTGGTGCCACCTCCACCTCAAGTGCAAGTAGAACAGAATGACCTAGACCTTTCACTTACCCGACTCGCTCCCGGAGTATCCATCATCTACCTTCTCCTCCCCCCTGGCGGATCTCCTAATCACCCTCTATAAGCAAAACATATCAAGATCAACAACCCAGAATTTGACCTTATTGTTATTGATCCCTTCTCCATAAAGAGGCGAGTTCCTGCTTCTTCAGCAATCGAAATATTTGTTCATAAACTTGTTAAAACTTTTCCTGTTTTCTAAACGATGACAGAACACTCAGGCCAATCTGACCCAGCAGATACACTCAGGAGGACTCTTTCAGATCATAGCTTCCAGATCCAGTCCCACGGAAACTCACTTCGATCACTCCTGGAACAACAACGCCACACAAACCAACAAATTGAACAGGTGTCTTCTTTACTCCAGCATGCTCTGAACAATCTAAGCCCTGGTGCTCCAGGGGGTGCTGCTGAGTCTGTCGTCTCACAGCAATTTCCCCATTCCCATGACGTCATTTCCCACAATCCGGAGAAGTTTTCCGGTGAGGTTGGTAGTTGTGGAAGTTTCCTCCTACAGTTCTCTCTAGTGTTTAATCGCTCTCCACAATCTTTTCCCATGATGACGTTAAAATTTCTTTTATTTTAGGACTCCTTTCTGGAAAGGTACTAAGATGGGCTGAGGCTCGCTTTACCGATCATAATCGCTTCGGCTGCCCTTATAATGATTTTATAAGTGAATTTAAGCAGATTTGTGACACTGAGTTAGACCAGACCAATACAGCCCGTCGCTTGTGGGTGTTAAAACAAAGAAATAAACCAATTTCTGAGTTTTCTATAGAATTTCGTACACTAGCTGCAGCTTCAAGTTGGGATACCTGCACTCTTATGACGCCTTTTTCCAATCCCTTGACGAATCTTTGAGGGATAAGTTAGATTTGCTAGATGAACCCAAGAATCTAAATGAATTTATAGCCCTAGCTACTCGAATTGAAAATAAATTGAGAGATAGAAGAAAATCATGTTTTGAAAGGCTTGCTGTGAGATCACGGGCACCTCAGAGCTCAGCTGCAGCACCTCGCCCTGAACCACTTACACCTTCCCCAGAACCCATGCAAATAGGTCGGACTTGGCTCTCCCCTGAGGAACATCAACAAAGATTAGAATCCAAACAGTGGCACACACGGACACTTCATCGCCTCTTGTCCAGTGAGACCAAAACAGAGGGTCCGCCAGTTGTAAAGGGGAACCTGACGGAGCACCATTTCACCCCTACCAATAATCGATTCACCATACCAGCTACCATCTTGTTCTTCCAAGACTCAATCAATTTATAAGCTCTCATTGACTCAGGAAGTGAGCAAAATTTAATCGACCAACGTCTGGTGGAACAGGCTCAGATCGACACTGAACTCCTTCCTATTCCTCACCTGGTTTCTGACATTAACGGTAAGAACCTTCAAGACATCACACACAAGACCAAACCTTTGGAATTAATAATCTCTGGCAATCATTGTGAACTGATATCCTTCTTCGTGTTTCCTGTATCTCAGAACCCCCTAGTGTTAGGTTTTCCCTTGCTCCAGAAGCACAATCCACTCCTTAACTGGTCAAACTGTCAAATTAGTTCCTGGTCCACTAACTGCCTCTCCTCCTGTTTACATTCAGCTGTCCTACCCAAACAACCAGAACCTTATCCTGGAACAGCAGAGTATCCTGACTTAACTTTAGTTCCCGAGGAGTATATGGATCTAAAACAGGTCTTCAGTAAGACTAAGGCTCTGTCTTTAACCCCCTCACAGGCCATACGACTGCGCCAATGACCTTCTCTCTGGGGCACCTCTGCCCTCCAGTTGAAAACCGCAGGACTGTTGCAACCCCTTTGTGTTCCTAAACGGCCATGGTCACATATAGCCCTTTACTCTGTCACCGGACTTCCCACTTCAAGAGGTATGACCAGCATACTCACTATTATCGACCGTTTCTCAAAGACCTGTCATCTCATTCCCTTCAGAAAACTACCCTCTGCCCTTCAGACAGCTCAACTTCTGGTGTAGCATTTTTTCAGACTCCATGGAAAACCTCTGGAGATCCTCTCAGACTGCGGACATCAGTTCACAGCTAAGGTTTGGAAACAATTCTGCTCACTGTTGGGAGCTAAAGTATCTCTAACCTCAGGAAATCACCCACAGTCCAATGGCCAAACGGAGAGGATGAATCAAGAACTGGAATCCATCCTCCATTGTTTAATATCAACTAACCCCACAGACTGGAGCCAGTTCCTACCATGGGTCGAGTACACTCATAATTCTCACACTTCTGCTGCCACAGGTTTCTCCCCTTTCGAAGCTTCTCTGGGCTACCAACCACCATTGTTTTCTGCGGACGAGAAAGAGATCTTTGTCATTTCTCTACATCATCACATCCGTAGATGCAAACACATCTGGACAGCCAACGCACAAGCCCTTCAACGCACCGTAGAACAGAACAAAAGGTATGCAGACAGGAAAAGGGTTCCAGCTCCCCAGTACCAGCCTGGTCAGAAGGTTTGGCACTCGTCACGTGACATCCCTCTAAAATCTATGTCCAAGAAACTCGCCCCCAGGTTCATTGGCCCGTATGAGTATTGTAAATATGAATCTGAGAATATTATTTAATATTTCATATTAATATTTTAATATTAATATTTTAATATTTTACCAAATAATATTTCGGTCTGTTAAGGATTGTCCTGTGAATACCAGCCCAGTAAGGTGATGGTATTAGGACAGAATAGAAAGGTGTGAGTCGAGCTCTGACATTATTGAACAGCATAAACTCTGCACATATATGGAATGAATTCACACAATTTCTTAAAATACAAGAATTTATTAACAAAAATAAGTCAACTCAAAGTCAAACATATTTCAATCAACAAACTCTTTACTATGCTAAAACAATCCAACTAAACTACCAAGCAGAATTAAAGAATAATGAAGAATAATGGCTATGTACAATATAAACAAGTTGATTAAAGATGATTAGAAATCATGACCAAAAAGAGTGATGCAACATTACCATACAATGTTTATGTTTGAGAACCAAGGATTATCTTGAAGAATCTGGAAATGAAGTTAAGTTAGTCTTGGAAGTAACTTAGGAAATAATCAGCAAACGTTTAGACAACCACTCACAATGCAAGATCAGATAAAATATTATTTTAATAAAATAATGTTTTAAATAATGATCTGCCGAATAAAACCAACCTCCTGGATGACTAATTCTCAACGGTGTCTAATTAACTGCTTTTATTTATTGAAATAATATTTGAAGAAATATTATTGAGTATTTTGGAAAAGAGCCAAATCTTTCTGGAGAAATGGGCTTAATGGTGTTTACTTAGTTATCAACTCTAGTAAATGATGTTCAGGGACTATTATTCACTAGCTTGAAAACCAACAACCTTTCTGTTGACTAGCCTTAATGTTAGCAGTTACCGTTAGCAGTTAAGCTAGCAAGAAGCGGATAGATTAGCACCAGAATCAACACATAACTTTAAAATACCAGGATTAATGAGAGGGTTAAAATGCATAAGCGCGGACGGCGCGTTATGAGCAGTGTCCTGGTTAAAACCACCCTTTAAATAAAGTTTATCTTAGCTTTAAAATATACAAAGAACACAGAACCGGCGCGTGCCGTAGCTAGCCTACTAGCGCTAAAGATCGCCAAGTTCCACAAAACAAACTTCATAACATGAAAACGTTTAGATCATTTCATCCTAAACCTATCTGTTAATCTGCTCAAACCTAACCTCTGACCATGGTGAGTAAACGTTGTCCAAGGGCCATGAAGTTCGAATAAACGTCCACAGTCAACAAGCGGTTGGTTTTCAGCTAACCTCTGCGTTCGCTCTGTGAGCAATAGCGTTAGCTCCGGAGGGCTGGGCGGCTGTTCGTTACCGTGACACGGTGGTGCAAGCCGTAGTCCGTCCTTGCGGCTCGGCTTGTAGAAACAGCTTCTCCACCAGGATCTCTCCTCGATTCAGTTTTGCTTCTGTGGGGCTTCGAAGAGAAAATGTAAGCAACTCTTACAGCTTAATTTCCCCGTTCATGAATGAAAATACCGGATACACAGACAGTATTTTATTCTACTTAACTTTGCATGTGATCGATGATCGTATGGCTTTGGATCCAGTTGAATTTATGTCTTTTTGCCAGCAAAAGACATCAGCGCGCTTTCCTCTCCTATCCGGTACCTCTGGAAGGCCGCGTGGAAGAGGAAGACTTGAGGAAAGGTGGGGGCTTTTATTTGGGTAATGGTGCCACAGGAAGTCCGCAGTTACCCCCCTTCCTGGCTGTGCTGGAAGAAGGTTAATGCACTTTATTTTGAAAAGTTCCAGGAAAGTATGTACCGGAGTTTTAGTGTTGAAACCCATGGCTGTGGTCCCAACATCCCCCCTTTTTAGTTCCGAAGAATGGGATGAAATCCAGTCTTTGGGGCTAACAATCCGTCCTCAGCCATGTGAAAAGAGTCACTGGGTTCCTGTAGCAAGGCAGAGTTCAACAGTTCATTTTGGTTCAGAGGTTAGTGTTTGGACAGGAGTGAGGCAGGCTTGGGCAGAGACTAACACTAATAAAATGTTTTAAAGAAAAAAAACAAAAATAAAAGTCTTGTAATAATTTTCACACCATAATAATACTGCTTTTAAACCTTACTTTCTGAAGTTCAAACCATAAGAAAGAAAAAGATTAAAACAGAATATAGGGTGTTGGAAATTATTTACCATCTTCATACCTTGTTTGATAGATTTTACAGGCTTGCCAGGTCTTTTAGGAACGCCGTTACCTCAGTTATAACACACCTGCAGATCATCTCAAACTCCTCCTCTGTGATGACATCTTTGGAGTGGCTCCACTCTTTACCACCAACCTTACAGTTCGATGTTGCACTGTGAAAAGGTGTTTGTCTTTTAACTGGTGGTTTGGGTTGTGGCTGATGCCAGTTACCACCCCCCTGGTTCTGTTGCATCACTTGGGGACTTACTTTGCACCTCTTCTTAGGCCTGTTCTCAGTTTGAATGTTTAACACTCTAACTTTGCCTTTTCCTGCTCTGTCTGAATGGACACATGTTTCCCACACAAGCTGAGTATATCTACGAGACTCCTGCATGGAAAGATTCTCTGTTATGCAATGCATGGTCACGTCATACTGCACGCTAACGTGGAGATTGTGAAGAAACAACGACTTAAAAGTGTGGTCTTCTTCAAGACCTGGAGCATAACATCCCTGAAAATAAGCTGTCTTTAAACGGTGGAAATATTCTCTGGGAGGTTCGAACTGTTTTTGCAAAACTGTCAAAGCATTAATAGTGGCAGCGGCTTCATCTCTGTAAACGTAGTACTCCTCTCTAAGAGCCTGGCAGAGAGCTGGATAACTGTCACTAATTTCTGGAGGAAGAGTCTTTATGAACACATGAACACTCTTAGCTGTTGTTTTCCAAATAAGCCCCTGCTTCTCACGATCAGAAGGAAAATGCAAGTCAAGAAGACAATGTTCAACCTCAAACAGGTAAGCATCAATATTTGACTCCTGGCTACCTGGATCAAAAACTTCTATGTCCTTAGCAAGTGATTCAAGCTGTTTGAAACGGACACCATGCTCCCAAGGTGGACCACGTCCATCTGAGAAGTCACGTTGGTTGGGTTCATGAAATGGTGGAAGATCATGATAAAACCTCTGGGGGAGGAAACAAGTTTTCTCATGATTTAAATGAGAGCTTTCTAATGAATGGACTCGTGCAAGTGGTGGGGGGTTAGGTTGGATTGAGTCACCTGAGAACCATGTGTTTCTCTCCTGGTCCCTAGGGGTCGACACAGAGTCAGAAAGGAGAGGGGTGCCGATCAGGCTGGAAGGGTGCTCCTCCCACTGAATCGGGCCACTTGTGCACGCCGAGTCCGGCATTTGGTCATCTTGGTGGTTGTTCACTGCAATGGAATTTGGCAGGAAACCACTGGAGACCATCTGACTTCCAACATTTCTGTTAAGGTCTGTGGAAGTAAGTTGGACACTTTGGCTAAATTTAGGAGGGGGAGACTCTGACCTAGGTGCTGGATGCCTGCTGTCTGAGTGTGCCCCCTGCTGTGGCTGCTGCAGCTGCTGTGAGTGAAAATGCAAATTGGGTACCTGAACAGTGGTGTTTATTCCTGCTTTTGGGATGAAGCTCTCTTGAGCTGATCTGCCTTCAGGTCCACTAACTTTGCTTCAGCTTTCTCCATCCTCTCCTCGGCTTTTGAGAGCTCAAACTTCACAGCATTCTCTCTTTGAAGGGCCATCTGATGGTCAGCCTGTAACTGAGAATATCTTTTAGCTTCCAGTTGTGATTTCTGCTGATACAACAAGGTAAGCCTACCAACAACATCTGAAATCAGAATCTCTCAAGTTGGATTTTCAATTAGGTCAAGTAATTCTTGAATCTTTTTATCACATGCAGCAAGGTCAAACTGATTTAAAACATCCCGCTCATCTGGAGACAAACGGATGAGATCAGCAACCACCACGTTCTGCATCTCCACGTCTGCTGAATTCATAATGGAGTGTGATTCCATCATTTTGGCAGACACTACAAAACAACAACAAAGTATGTACCGGAGTTTTAGTGTTGAAACCCATGGCTGTGGTCCCAACAGAGATTGAGCCAGTTATCAGTCCTTCAGCTGTCCGCCCAAAGCTTCCTACAAGTCTCCGCATTCATCCGATGTTCCATGTTTCTCAGATCAAACCTGTCACACAAGTCCTTCTTGCCCTCTGACAAACCCCCTCCACCCACCCAGGATGGATTGGGGCACCCAGTCTATGCGGTCCGACGGATTGTTGCCTCTCGTCGGTGGGGTCGTGGTTGGCAGTATCTCATCGACTGGGAGGGCTATGGTCCTGAGGACCGCACCTGGGTGCCCCAGTCTTTTATCTGCGACCCATCTCTCATCTCTGACTACCTCTCCTCCCTTCCTTCCATTTCTTCTGGGCTGCCAGGCGGCGACCGTTGAGGGGGGAGCAGGCAATTTGTCCATTGTGGAGAAGTCTGTCGGAGTTCTGGGAGTTTCTTTCTGTTCACCTATTTTACCTGCTACTAACCCCATCCAACCTCTAGATGGCACCAGACGCACAGTAGAAGCTGAGTCCACAGGGGTTCTCCATCAGCCTCATCAGAAGAGGAGCTTAAGTACCCAACGTTGCCAACACTCCGGTGCCTGAGTGTTGACCTGCAGTGGTAACTAGCTGGCCAAGACAAGTCTCCTTGTGATTCTTTACTGAGTACTTACCTTCTCGTGTCCTCCTTCCCAGGTTACCTCCAGTTCCGAGCTTCTTATCCAGTCTGCGTATGCAAAAAAGCCAGACTCTCTCTCCGCAAGAGAACTTCACAGATTATCTTCTCAGTTGGATGCATTCGGGTTTCAAGTCTCCTCTCGCTACCTGTGAACGAACCTGGCTCACCCTCCACCGTGCTCCCCTCCAAGATCATCCACCTGGTGCCACCTCCACCTCAAGTGCAAGTAGAACAGAATTACCTGGACCTTTCAATTACCCGACACGCTCCCGGAGTATCCATCATCTACCTTCTCCTCCCCCCTGGCGGATCTCCTAATCACCCTCTATAAGCAAAACATATCAAGATCAACAACCCAGAATTTGACCTTATAGTTATTGATCCCTTCTCCATAAAGAGGCGAGTTCCGGTTTCTCCAGCAATCAAAATATTTCTTAATAAACTTGTTAAAACTTTCCCTGTCTTCCTGAGTGTATTTCTGCATGTGGGTCAAAGCAGCTAGAAAACGATGACAAAGTCCAGAACAGCTGTTCAGTCCAGGACCGTTGACCTGCCTCATTAATTACCTGAAAGGTTACAATGTTCTCAACAAGGCTTCAATAGAGGAGACAGCTTATTTCAGAGCAGCCGTGGAGCATTCCAGAGAGTAGGAGCCTGGCAGGTGTGTGCGCCCTGGAACAGGTGGAAGAAGAGCTGCTTGACCCATTTTGAAGTTAGTGTCAAACCTGAGAGCTGGGTCAAAATGGGCTAATTGTAAGGTAGCGCTAATCACTTATTCACCCAGCAAGACATAAGGTGGAGGTTCACTAATGAGCATCATTAGGGTCATGATGAAAGACTTTCACCTGAGTTACAGGTAAAGTTAAATGGCCTGGACATGATAGAAAACAGTAGGAACCCGCTCTGTAAGCTTCTAGCTGGATCTGCATCATGATGTGAAAAATATCTGATCCTCTTCCTTTGTCAAAATTAAAGCACTTAATCCTATTGTTACTAAACACATTAAAATGTCCTTCAGATCACCACATTGCATCTCATGGCTGCAGCCGATCCTATAGTCCATTTTTATGTGTAGACAGAAACAGGTGTTGCTCAATAAACCAGGAAAACATCTCCTGGTGCCAGTAAGACATAGTAGAAAGAGCAAAAGTAAGCCTCCCTCTTCTCTTTCATATTTTCAACAGCTCTTGGTTGTTTTAAGGTGCAGAATTAATAAGAAATAAATCATAGTTAATCACAGGTAGACCATTAATTAGTTAACTGTTTTATTTTTCTGAATATTACTGATAATATGTAATATATAAGAGACATTAAGGACATCCTTCAATCAAACGAGGTGTGAAAATTTTGACAGGTGGGCGGGACTTCCGGTGGCTGGGACATCCTAGGGCGGGACTTCCGGTGGCTGGGGCTTCCTGTGATGTAACCGGATATCATCATTAATCGGATGTTGTCATTAGCCGGAAGTTATCATTACAAGGAAGCGAATCTTTCTAATTGTATGTTTTTAGATGTTTTTTACATCTAAAAACAAAACATGTAGTTTCTCCACTTTAAAAGGTCACTCAATTTAATGCAGGCACATCACATGAAATTCTGATAAAAAGAGAGAACCTGACAGATTGTAAATTCATTTTGTTTTAACACAGGGGGTTATTTAGATGCTATTTAGAAAAGAAGGATGAATTGGCTTCTGTTGTAGATGATCTAAAACAGAGAAACCAATGAACTGAAAAAAATTGTTATGAGTGCTCAGCATCCTGTTTCCAAATTAGAAATGGATTCTACAGCTAAAAGACTTTGTTTGGAATCATGAGAGACTCCATTTGGTAAAATGGATGATAATTTTACTTACCTTAAGCTTTTCTTTTTTTCATCTTAGAGCAATAGTTATTGATGATTTAGAGAAAACAGTTTTCTCCTCATTCCACGTGGAAGCCAGAGGTTGTAACCAGTATGTCTATGTAAAACGTAACAAGAAACTGAAAAAATAAAAAATAAAGGTTATAAAATCCTCAGACATGTCACTGTTTATTGAATTAAAGCAGACAACTTGTGTATTGTCTCAGACAGTCTTCACACCAACTGTAGTCAAAAGTAATTAAGAGGAAAATAGCACTTTCCTGGCTATAAGTCTGGAGCATTGTCTGACAATACACATCCACTGTTTAATGAATAGATGACCAGACCTCTGACACGTCACTGTTTGTTGAATTAAGTCGTCTGCGGTTTTGCGGAGCTGTGTGTATATTCTTTAATGCGAAAAAAACCAAAAAAAAAAAAAACCAGAGAGCAAAGTGTACCGGAGTCAAATTCCTTGTTTGTACATACGAACTTGGCAATAAAGCTGATTCTGATTCTGATTCTGATTAAGGGAATAGGAGAGAGGATTTGTCAGCTTAACTGTCAAATAACAAATATTTGAAATAAATGCATTTTTTCCTGCCTTTGTGTTAGGTTTAAACCCCAACACTCATTACAACATCTGCACAAAGAAAGACACAGAGAAGTTAGTTTGTTTTAACTTGCAAGGAGAGTGTCCCGGAGACTGTCTCAGTTACAATCCCCCAAACACACTCTAAAGACAGTCTCCGCTCTTCATGCTTTTATTAGAAAAGGAACGCCCTAGTTACATGAGATTTCAACTGCTGAGGGAGTTTATCTTTATGTGAAAACAGACTGTTCTCACATCCTGTGCTCATGTTGCAACATCATATTCCTCTATGCATATAAGGAGATAACAACCATTCTCAATCAGTAATATAAACAGCACATCTAGATAGTAAATAAGTAATGTAGAATGAAAACTGAATAATGTATGTACATTTATCTAACATTTCCCTCCTGTTTATTCAGTTTAGCATTATATCAATTTTAAACATCATTCAGTGACTACTTCTTTTCAGATTTTCAGTCATGAAATCATTGCAATGCTAAAAAGTTACACTCAGAGGACCTCCCTAATAACCATCAGGGTCTGGATACAAGTCTGGAAAATGCAGAGATGTCTCTTCATTGCTTGTCTCATCAGGGTCTTCATCTGAGTCCTCGTCTGGTCTTATAAGGGCATACATCTCTGAGAGCTCTGTTTTAACTGGTTGTATAGCAGAGGTGATTATTCGAGAACACAAGGCTCTTATACAAGGAATACAACAACATCCACATAAGGTGAGAATAGCTGCAAACACAGCAATAGACATTAATATTGAAAACACTAGTTGTTTATATTTTCCAAACATTTCCCCAAAACCATCCCACATTGAGGTGTCAACTCCAGAATGGTCTTTCATTTTGTTGTTGAGTGATCTAAGGCCTTCCAATGCTTTAGTCAGGCTTCCATCAGCTGCGGTGTTATTTGGTATAAAAGTGCAACACTGACCACCAAATATGGAACAAACACCTCCTTTCTCAGCTAAGAGCATGTCAACGGCGATTCTATTTTGGAAAGCCATAAGTGAGGTAGCTGACAGTTGTTCATGGATAGCGGAAAAACCTTCTTCAGTTTTGTTTCCTAATCTCTGCACATTATAATGGATGTAGTTGATTCTGTCTACATTTTTATTGATTGTACACCACCAACATATGGTGGATTCAAAGCCTGCTGCTACTTGATCTGCTAATTTATATTCATCAGGGACCCCTCTTGGTATTCCTATGCTGTCTATGTAAGTAGGGTCATCTTGATTGTTTCATACCACTACAATCTAGATACCAGTCATACCCATCCCAGCTGTTTGCCCCATAGCCCCCTATTTGCAAGTTTCGATCAAAGGGGAACACAGTCTGTGTTCTGTTAGTTTGATAGCAGAAATACAGTTCTTTTGTTCTACTGCTATCCCCATCTGTAGTATTACAGGGGTTTTTTAATATTTCATGTTGGATTCTGGATCGATTAGGATTATAGTACCCTGTTCTTCTTTTTTGCATTTTGTGATTTCTTTCCCATATTAACAGGGCACTTACAACTATGATTGAGATGATGCTCCCTATTATCAATATCTTTTTGTGTGTAGGGGTGAACATCTTTCTGTAGATTGGAGCCCTTCCTAAAAACCTGTAGCAGAGCTGTGGACAATCTTCACCGGTTTGAGACAACTGCAAACTATAATTGCAGCCCCCTTTGTAGCCGGACTACCTCTGAAGGTCAGATGAAGAGCTACAATGCTACAACAGATACCACAATGCTATTACTACAACACAAACAATGATAGTTAGGGTAAACACTGCTATTGAGAAATTTATTTTAGTTATGTTCTATTATTCTTTTACAATGTGTTAGATGGATCCATGAGTTCCTTTCTGCAATCTTAATCTCAGTTCCAGTAGTCAACAACACCTGATAGGGCCCTTCCCACTTAGGTGAATGCCAATGCTTCTTCTTTATGCTTTTTATCAGGACCCAGTCACCTGGTTCAACTAACGGTATTCCCTGCGTAGACACAGAAGTTTCATCATCATTAGTTTTCTCATTGTTTTGCTGTCTTTGTTGTAACATCTTTCTCATATAATCTGCCAGTGTGCTTTCATCATCTGTTTCCCACATATTTTTAAAATATGGCATTCTGTAAGGTCTCCCAAACACAGTTTCATATGGTGTTAATCCATCTGAGCTAGTTATGTTGATATAGAGTTTTACTAAATCCATGCATTTAGTCCATGGTCTTCCAGTTTCTTCCATGCATTTTCTTAACCTGTTCTTTATAGTCCCATTCATTCTTTCTACTAGCCCAGTGCTTTGTGGATGATAAGCACAGTGGTGTTTTAGGTCTATGTGGAAGGCTTGTCCTATTTTGTTAATGATTTGATTAACAAAGTGTGTACCGTTGTCACTATAGATTTTCTCTGGAATACCATACCTTGGTATTATGTCTTTGCATAAGGCTTTTGCCACTGTTAATGCATCTGGTGTTTTTGTTGGAAATAGTTCTATCCATTTTGAGAATGGATCTATTATTACTAAACAATACTTTTTCCCTTCGCTGTTGTTTAGTTCTATGAAATCCATGTGGATATGTTGAAAAGGGTATTTGGCCTTGGGAAATTGTCCCCTTTTTGGCCTTAAGTTCCCTTGGGCATTGTGTTTTGCACATACTAAGCAGCTTCTACAAAAATGTTTTGAATAGGAGTTGAATCCATAGGTTGTGTACAGGTCCTTCTCAAAATATTAGCATATTGTGATAAAGTTAATTATTTTCCATAATGTCATGATGAAAATTTAACATTCATATATTTTAGATTCATTGCACACTAACTGAAATATTTCAGGTCATTTATTGTCTTAATACAGATGATTTTGGCATACAGCTCATGAAAACCCAAAATTCCTATCTCACAAAATTAGCATATCATTAAAAGGGTCTCTAAACGAGCTATGAACCTAATCATCTGAATCAACGAATTAACTCTAAACACCTGCAAAAGATTCCTGAGGCCTTTAAAACTCCCAGCCTGGTTCATCACTCAAAACCTCAATCATGGGTAAGACTGCCGACCTGACTACTGTCCAGAAGGCCACTATTGACACCCTCAAGCAAGAGGGTAAGACACAGAAAGAAATTTCTGAACGAATAGGCTGTTCCCAGAGTGCTGTATCAAGGCACCTCAGTGGGAAGTCTGTGGGAAGGAAAAAGTGAGGCAGAAAACGCTGCACAACGAGAAGAGGTGACCGGACCCTGAGGAAGATTGTGGAGAAGGGCCGATTCCAGACCTTGGGGGACCTGCGGAAGCAGTGGACTGAGTCTGGAGTAGAAACATCCAGAGCCACCGTGCACAGGCGTGTGCAGGAAATGGGCTACAGGTGCCGCATTCCCCAGGTCAAGCCACTTTTGAACCAGAAACAGCGGCAAAAGCGCCTGACCTGGGCTACAGAGAAGCAGCACTGGACTGTTGCTCAGTGGTCCAAAGTACTTTTTTCGGATGAAAGCAAATTCTGCATGTCATTCGGAAATCAAGGTGCCAGAGTCTGGAGGAAGACTGGGGAGAAGGAAATGCCAAAATGCCAGAAGTCCAGTGTCAAGTACCCACAGTCAGTGATGGTCTGGGGTGCCGTGTCAGCTGCTGGTGTTGGTCCACTGTGTTTTATCAAGGGCAGGGTCAATGCAGCTAGCTATCAGGAGGTTTTGGAGCACTTCATGCTTCCATCTGCTGAAAAGCTTTATGGAGATGAAGATTTCATTTTTCAGCACGACCTGGCACCTGCTCACAGTGCCAAAACCACTGGTAAATGGTTTACTGACCATGGTATCACTGTGCTCAATTGGCCTGCCAACTCTCCTGACCTGAACCCCATAGAGAATCTGTGGGATATTGTGAAGAGAACGTTGAGAGACTCAAGACTCAACACTCTGGATGAGCTAAAGGCTGCTATCGAAGCATCCTGGGCCTCCATAAGACCTCAGCAGTGCCACAGGCTGATTGCCTCCATGCCACGCCGCATTGAAGCAGTCATTTCTGCAAAAGGATTCCCAACCAAGTATTGAGTGCATAACTGTACATGATTATTTGAAGGTTGACGTTTTTTGTATTAAAAACACTTTTCTTTTATTGGTCGGATGAAATATGCTAATTTTGTGAGATAGGAATTTTGGGTTTTCATGAGCTGTATGCCAAAATCATACGTATTAAGACAATAAAAGACCTGAAATATTTCAGTTAGTGTGCAATGAATCTAAAATATATGAATGTTACATTTTCATCATGACATTATGGAAAATAATGAACTTTATCACAATATGCTAATATTTTGAGAAGGACCTGTATACCTGGTTTACCAATCCTGTCATCCCTCCTGTTGAGACATGTGACTTACCATGACTCAATATTGCTGCCCATTTGTATAGGTTTTTTGGTAGGATTGGTTTATTTTCTGGTCAGGTGAAAATACCATCTTTTAATTGTGCCCCTTTTCTTTGCCATTGTTGTTGTTCCTGCTTTGGTGATTGTTGTTGCATGTCTTTTAATGTTTCATTTTGGAAATCAGCTCCTGTCATCATTAGAACTTGTATTTGTTTCTGTGCTGCTTCCTTTGCTATCTTGTCTGCAAAGGCGTTGCCTTTTGAAACTGGGTCAGTTCCTGTTGTGTGTGCCGCACATTTGCACTTCTCCTGCTAGATGTGTTAGGAGAGCTAAAGTGTCCTGTTTACATGCTTCTTCTGTTTCTGATGCCACCAGTATGTCATCTACATATGTTAATAGTTGACTGTTTTGTGGAGGCTCGAAGGTGGACAGACTGGAGGTCAAAACTTGAGAGTAGATTGTTGGACTCTCACAATATCCCTGAGGTAACCTTGTGTAGGTGTACCTTTTTCCTTTAAATGTGAAAGCAAACCAGTACCGACTGTCTTTATGCAGTGGCACAGAGAAACATGCATTGCTTATGTCCACTACAGTGAAAAACTTAGCTTTTGGGTTCAGAGAATTCAACAGTGTGTGTGGATTTGCTACACACGGCGATCTTTGAATGACTGCGTTATTAACTGCTTGTAAATCCTGAACCATCCTCCACCCTACAGATGGAGGTGCCTTTTTTACAGGGAATATAGGAGTGTTACAGGGTGACTCAGCACATTCAATCAACACTCCTGCTTTTTTCAAATCTGTAATAACTGGTTCAATTCCTATCATTGCATCAGGTTTTAGCGGGTATTGTTTCACTCTAGGCCTGTATTCTGTTTTGGGTCTTATTACAACAGGAAGCGCTGTTTTGACTAGGCCAACATCTGTTGGCCCTTGAGACCATAGTTTTTCAGGAACCAGCTTCAACAGTTCCTCTTGTTCCTTAGTAAAGAAGATATGTCACTTTTCCTTTTTGTCTAGATGCACTCCGGATTGGACAGTCACTGTCCAAAACAATGCCTTTTTTGTCATCAGGGTTGATTGACTGTACCAGGTGTTTACACCTGTTGCAACCCAATCTCTTGCTCTTTCACCACTGTTTACTAATTGGCCCAAGTTTTTCCACTCTTCAGTTGTCTCTTTACACAGTGAGATATGAGGTTCTGAGTATTGTCTAAACAACCTTTTGACTGTATCTGGCAGTATTACTGCAGCTGCGGCATTTGCCGTCACGTCTGAGTACACATATGACACTGTTATTTTTACTGGAGTGATTTTGTCAAGTTCGCTTTTGTATTTGGTGTCTGGTTTGTTTGTGTACCACATTGTAACATGTAGGTCATCAGGTGACATTACATCCTGAGGGTTTTGTATGGAATTTTTTCCTTCATCTACGAGAAATGACCCCGTGGAAGTTGGTGCTTTATTTGGGATGTCCAATGTATAGTAATAGTTTGGGCTTCCCACTCCCTGCATTACATATACATTTTCAGGCCTTTCCCTAGCTATTTTTAATCCATCAGGAGTTGGCAATATGATTAGTTGTAAGGCGACCATTGCATCTCTACCTAATAGATTTACTGGACATTCTGGCAATATCAGTACCGAAAGTTGGCATGTTTTTCCTTCCGGGTCTCTGAGCCATATGGGTTCAGTCTCAGTAACCCTTTTTGTCACTCCTTGGGCTGCTCTGACCACAGCATAATTTCCACTAGGCTTTGCATGTGGTAGTGGCTCTCTGAGGGTGGTTCTACATGCTCCAGAATCATAAAGGAACGTGATAGGTGTGCCTTGTACTATCAATGTTATTTCTGGTCTAATGTTTTCTACATAGAACAGTTCTTCCAGATTTAATATATTTGCTCCCTCCTCAGTCAAAAGTACCCTTTCTGTCATTTCACCAAGGGGTTGTCTGCTCAGTTTCCCCTGCGGCTCTGGTGCTAGTCACGCACTATAGTTTTGTTGGGCAGAGCTACTTTGGCAGTCTCTAGCCATATGTCCCTCTTTTCCACAGAACCAGCATGCTCTTGGATTTTGTGCTCCAAAATGTCCTTTGCCTCTACCTCTTCCTCGACCTCTACCACGCCCCCTGCCTCGTGTTTGTTGATAATAAACTGCATTATCAAAACAGGCTGTCTCTTCCTCGTGGTAGAACACTGTGTCTTTTTGTTTGGTCTTTTTACTTTTTATAACTTTTTCTGCATGCAGGGCATGGTTGATGTAATCCTGTAATGAGCCTCCACTCATTCCTATGTAATGGCGGTTTACCCAGCCATGTATTTCAGGTGACGAACCTGAATGGAGTGCATTTTTTAACTGTTGTTGGTTCTAGACCACTGTGAGCCTTGAACACCGTTCCCATTCTTGCTCTATATTCATCAAATGGTTCATCTGGTTTCTGTCGGCACCTTCCTATTTCAGTGTAATTTGCTCTCTTTTTATATTTAGCTATAATTCTTTCCAATAAGGGGTTCACATGTTCTGTCAGATCATTACTGTCAGCAACTCGGTTGGTACCATCTGCTTGAGTAGGTGTATAAGTTCCTTTAACATGAAACCAGTCAGGGCCTAACTTGTACATCCACACCTGTTGTACTTCTGCTCCGTTCAGGTGATAAGAACGTCTGAGGTCTTCCATTTGTTTCAAACATTCCTCAACATCTTCTCTAGGGTGGGGAATGCCCTCTACTGCCTTTTTAATATCATCTTGTGTCCATGTTCGATATACCCTTATTACAGCCGGATCATTCTGTCCTGATCGTGGATTTGGAAGTTCTATCAGAGGGACAGTCTGTACTTCAAGTCCCTCTTCCTCAAAACTTAGTAACTTTTGAGGTTCCCTGGGAGGGCTTAACACCCTATTAAAGTCCCCATATAGGGTTGTTGACCAGCTTCCTACTGCGCCATGTTTCCGTAATTTATGCTTATTTCCTATATCTTTTGATGTATATTTAGGTGGTTTTTCGGGAAATGGGGCGGCAGGGGGAGCCGTAGGCTCAGTTATTTCATCTTCCCCAGCCGCCTCTTCATCTTGTTGGGCTAATTGTTGCTGTAAGGCTGCATAAGGACCTGAATATTCATCATCTTCCTTTCGGTGAAACATTATTCCTTTTTCTTTTTCTTTACCTGCCTGTTTTTCTTTTTCCTCTTTTTTCTTTTCTTCCCTTCTTTGTCGCGCCACTCTTTTACCTTCCTCTCGTTGTTTTGCTATTTTACACCATACCGTTGTCTGTGCATAATCTTCTCTTTTCATTTGTTTTTCATTTTGTTTACATTTGTTAGCTATTTTACCTTGTAAGTCTTTTAAGGCAGCCGTGGATAACTTTCCATTAAAGTTATAATGTTTTACCCAGTAACATAATGGTTCCACAGCTGTTGGTTCTTCCTTTTCTACTACTTTCCAATCTTTGCATGATAAATTATCAAGTAACTTTTGTTTTTCTTTACTTTGTCCCTTACCCATTTTTAGGCGACTTTTAGTTCCAGTATGGTTTTAACACCTGGTGTGTTCTAAATACTGGAAATACCTTTTAAACAAGATGGTGATCAACTAACCTGTTGCGGTAAAATTCACTTCCACCCGTTAAGGTGGAATTTTCTTGCCTACATGCATCCGCAACGGCTCACCATTTGTTCCTTGTTTAATTTATATGAAAAACAGTCACCTAGTGGTGGCTATTTTTCCACTCTCACACTCACTCGCTCCTTTTATTAGTTTCCTAACAGAGGACTCCGCCGTCCTTAACGTAGAATTTAATTAGTCTATTTCAACTAAGGGAGTCTACCCTCCTGCGGAATTTAACTGTATTCTTCTCTTGTACCTGATAGTGTCTAGAATTGTCAGGGTTTTACTATTTTATTCTTTTGTCATTCATCCCTCTTTTTAATCATAAGATTTACTCACACTTCTCTGCGTCCTTGGAGTTCCGTCAACACTTGGATTCCAGCTTGTCAGGGAGAACCAGTCCCGGAAAAGGTCTTTTTACCGTGGCCACGGAGTTTTACCTGGATCTCTCTCACCCGCTGGGATCGTCAGGTATCTTGGAATCCGGCTCTCGAAGGACCATTTAAATGTTAGGTTTAAACCCCAACACTCATTACAACATCTGCACAAAGAAAGACACAGAGAAGTTAGTTTGTTTTAACTTGCAAGGAGAGTGTCCCGGAGACTGTCTCAGTTACAATCCTCCAAACACACTCTGAAGACAGTCTCCGCTCTTCATGCTTTTATTAGAAAAGGAACACCCTAGTTACATGAGATTTCAACTGCTGAGGGAGTTTATCTTTATGTGAAAACAGACTGTTCTCACATCCTGTGCTCATGTTGCAACATCATATTCCTCTATGCATATAAGGAGATAACAACCATTCTCAATCAGTAATATAAACAGCACATCTAGATAGTAAATGAGTAATGTAGAATGAAAACTGAATAATGTATGTACATTTATCTAACACTTTGTCTGATCATCTGTCCGTCAGTCATTCTCTGTTGATTTAATTTCATATTTTTTGCCCATTAGTGCTAACAGTCGTCATTCTCTGTAATGCTGGCAGACTATCTAAAATATGTCTTGCTTACAGATAAGCGCTTCTCTCTAAACCTCCCAGGAAAAAAAAAAAGGACATTTAAAAATTGCTGTCATTTCCTTTCCTCAAGGCACCTGAGCAAGTCTTTTGTACTTGTTGTAATAGGGAGCCGGGGTTTCATTAACATAACTTTTAAATATCTTTGCCGTGAATTGGGGATGGGTTTGGTTCCTCACTGATCACTTTAGAGACACCTGCGAAATTCCTTTCAATCCAATTAAATTTAAAGTAAACACAGGATTAAGCCACAGTTTAGCACAGTCAATATGACATGACTAGTGAATGCATGATGGGTAATAAAACACCTGGTTCACTTTTTACTTCTTCACAAAACTTCCACTACTATTATAAACTTTACTCTTTATCATCAGCCTCATATTAAATTATTCAAGATTTGATATTTCATTTAATAATTATTTCATTTGGCATCTCTTGCTTTTTCTGTTATTCAATCTCTACAGACTAATTTTGCATTTTTCCTCCAGGAGAAAAGACACCATCTACTGATTCAATCTATTGAGATACAACTGATTCAAATAATTAAAGAGAATAAAAATAATTAAAACAATAAGATGATAAAAAAACATAAAAAATTAAAAATTAATGATAATATGATTGATAAAAAAATGAATGGACTGAAATTTATTTATTGATTTACTGAATAACAGAAGTATTTTAAAGTCTATTCTTTGAGATATGGGGAGCCAATGTAATGACTTTAGAACTGGGGTGATGTGCTTCACTTTCTAACTTTTAGTGAGGACTAGAGGGTGACACGGGAGTGGATTTTCTCTCCTGTCCCATCCCGCTCCCACAGAAAATGTCTTGTACCATCCCAATCCAGGCCAGCATAAAAAAATTAAAAATAATCCTGTCCCGTCCCACTCCTGGTAAATTGACTCCCACTCCCATCCCACTCCCATTTAGAAAGACTCCCACTCCTGTGCCACTCCCATTTAGAACAACTCGCACTCCTGTACCACTCCCATTTTTGTTTAATTCATTTAGTCTTTTGGTCATTTCTTTGAAAGACCAGTTAGATCCCTGTTTTTAGCTGTAGTAAAGGCCAGTTAAAGTAAAAAGAATAATAATCAAGAAATAAAATATCAAACAAGGAAACAGACCATGTCTATCTTAGTTGAATAAACAAAATGTACATAGTTGTATTTTACTCATTTATTAAGTGATTGTTTCCTTTGAACAATGACATTACTTTTATGTTTCAAGTTGCTGAAATGAAAGAAAAATGCACCTAGCAAGAGAACTGTACTTGGTGAACAAAAGTGCAAAAAGACAATACCTTCACAATTTAGAAACTGTACCTCAATGGTTCACAGCCCTGGTCCTCAGGGACCCCTTCCCTGCAAGTTTTAGATGTGCGTCTGCTCCAGAACACCTGATTCAAATTCTGACATGATCTCCTATACAGGCATCAAGAATGGAGGGTCAAACTGGACAAAATTAAAACAATAAAATCATCATTAAATATTAAGTGTATCACTAATTACGTGATGTCATCTTTAAAATTATACTTAATTATTCAGTGGCACTTTTAATGGTACATTACATTTTTTTCTATTTCACAACGTATTTATGTAATATCTTCCCTTTATAAAGCCTTTCCCCTCTACTGTGGCAAAGGCTCTTAAATCTTTAGTGCACATGCAAGCAGTTTTGTTGGTCAGATGAGACTTGACATGTGATGGTACTTTCGTTTGATAAATGAAGAGATTCAGGGCTGATTCAATCCAGAATCTACCTAACGAGTGTGCCTTAATCACTGGTGTACATGATTACAACTAAACACGTTTTACAAGCAGCAAACTGCGTGTTGACACGGCTACATTCAACTCTCCTGAAGTTCGGTAATATTTGCGACTTTCCTGTCAGCTCTATGAGTTTAATAGATTAGTTTAATATAAGTTCCTTTTTTTTCTAATTTCAAGTATGAACTCTGACAGCAAATCAAGCATGTTTAAATCTTTGTAAACAGATAACAGTACCGTTGTGAAAATGAGAGAAATAGGCATGTAAATGCCAAGTGTTACAAAGTATTAGAACCTAAATACTCAAATATAATTGTACCTGGAGTTGTAACAGTTGTAAAGCTGTGTACTTTTTTTTTTTTTTTTTTTTTTTTCTTGTTTTGCCTTCCGTTTTTGGTCATTAGATGTAATAAGCAAAAGAAGAGTGTGGAACTCTCTTATACAACTTGAAAACCTAAACGCATGAAGCAAAACCAAAGAGCATGAATAATACAAACAAACCAGAACTCGAGGACCTCCCACAATCATTAGTCTGCTGTTTGTTGATTGATTGTTTTTCAGCCATACACAATATTGTAGAAAGAAAGGTGGTTTAATTAAAGTTGAGACCGGCATTGTTGAACAAAGATAAGGTGAGTAGCTGGCTCTATGTTGAACTTAATTTTCCCCTTGAACTGGTATAACTCGACTAAATGTAACTGGTATAAAGAAAAAAACAAACTTAAGTACAAATCCAGCTGCTTGTGGCATTCAAGTAGTCCTTTGCTAACAATTCAGACCATACCAAACCAAACCAAACCAAAGCCATAACAAATGCTTTGAGAATCTTTATAGCTGTAGATGTGGAACGTAACTTTGTGGACCTAACCAGGTGTAAACCACCTGCAAAGCATGAAAATGAACAGAAACATAAAAAGAAAAGCTGAGGTGGTAAAAATCAGGTTTATAGGAAGGTCCACTTCATCTTGCCAACATAAAAGTCCGTTTTTTACTTACCCAGAATGCATTGCACCTGCTTTCAACTCCGTTTTTGTTTTAGGACATTCAGCTTTAATCCCTACTATGGTCTCTCTGAACCCTTATACGTTATATAATTGAGATCAGGTGGCCTTGCTCTATCACACCAGGGAGACGAGTTAAGTCTTGAAGTGTAACAATTGCTTTCACCATGACTAATTTGGCTAGCTGGTTTGGTGACCACTGGGCCATTTCTGAGCTCCCATTCAAGGAACAGGTCTGAACTCACTCCTTTCTGGTAAGTTTTCTCACCTTGTTAAAGTGGTTATGCACTATTATGGACTACAACCTAAGCATTCTGGAGGTTATGTGGTGTATGATATGCTGGAATAGCTTCTGAAGATTGTACTGGCATCTGGGGTGCTCCTGTTTGTCCTTTGGGGCCAGCAATTTGAGCTATTTCCACTGCATTTTACAAAATAAAAAAGAGAGCCTGTGTTTTAATGGTGTTTGCCAATCCTCTTGTAAAAATCAGTGATGTTCACTTTAAAACCGATTGTCAAATT
Source organism: Girardinichthys multiradiatus (assembly GCF_021462225.1). Lineage (NCBI taxonomy): Eukaryota > Metazoa > Chordata > Actinopteri > Cyprinodontiformes > Goodeidae > Girardinichthys > Girardinichthys multiradiatus. The sequence goes on along the minus strand of NC_061817.1, from coordinate 141,041 downwards.
TAACTATTCAACCTGTGCAAAACTGAAGATTACTGTGGCTGTTCCTCATTTTGTGCTATTTTCACCAAACTTTAGACAAAATAAAACAAAGGTCTGTGTTTTAATGGTGTTTGCCAATCCTCTTGTCAAAAACAGTGATGTTCACTCTAAAACCGATTTTCAAATTTAACTGTTAAGAATGTGCAAAACCTAAACTATATGACACACACCAAGGCTTGATCAACCTTGGCTGGGGCTCCCTCGGGTAGGGTGTCTAGTGATAATGGCCGAAACACCCAATGATCCCGAGGTCCACTACCGATGATATGTCTAACCCTTTAATATTGAATGTTTAATATTAGATGTCTACTATTTAGTGTTCAACTATAGGCGTTTTTGACTTAATTTTTGCTTCAATCCTGAGCTATTCTTCATTTTTATGTTTTAGACTCTGCTGTTCTTCTTTTCCTCACTACTGTGTGTTTCAATACTGGTTTTTCTGTATTTTACACTGTAAAATGGAATCTTTCCAAACTTGGGGTTTTCAGAAACCAGTCTTTCAGGACTTAATTCTTACAGTGGGATTAGGACTTTAGCATTTACTTAGTAAGTTAGCTTGTGTGAGGGAGAGTTTAGGCAGCCTTAGCATGTGATACCAGTCTGTTGATGTCACAACTCTGACTTTAGCTCTTATTACTAATATTTCCTCTGCTTGGGTGCGGCCAAGGACATGAGAGCTGCGGACGGCGTGCGACGGCCAGTTCATTACCTTTGACTTTCCAGTTTCAACCACTCAGTCGCTGGACGAGTTGGGGAGAGTTATCGAGAGAGATAAATTACCCAGAGCAACAGAGCATCCTCCTTCAGTGTTTCCAAGCACTGATTTCTTCTAAGCATTTACACAGCGCTTGAAGGGGTTCATAGTCACCTGGTGACATCGTAACGTATAGCTGTGTGTCGTCTGCATAGTTATGATAACCTACGTTGTTTATTAAAATCTGAGTTAGGAGGAGCATGTAGATATTGAATAGGAGGGGCCCTAAGAAGGACCCTTGGGGAACACCACATGTGATTTTTGTGGTCTCTGATGTAAAGTTACCTACTGACACAAAAAAGTCCCTGTCCTTCAAGTAGAATTTAAACCAATTGAGTGCTGTTCCAGAAAAGCCAACTTAGTTTTCCAGGAGCTCTAATAAAATGGAGTGATCAACAGTGTTGAATGCTGCACTAAGGTCCAATAATACCAGCACTGTGGTTCTTCCACAAGCTGCATTTATACGGATGTCGTTGAACACCTTGACAAGGGCAGTCTCTGTACTGTGGTGAGCAAGGAAGCCTGACTGGAAGACATCAAAGAGGCTGGTCATTATTAGGAAGTTGTTTAGCTGCTGAAACACAGCTTTTCAATAATCAGCAAAATATATCTATTGAGGAGCAGCATGAAAAAAAAAAACCACAATGTAATTCTAATACCTTTCTATATGTGTTAAAATGTGGTGCATTGACAAAGTTACGTTCCACATCTACAGCTATAAAATATTCTCAAAGCATTTGTTATGGCTTTGGTTATCATTAATTTTTTATTTTGTCCAGTTTGACCCTCCATTCTTGATGCCTGTATAGGAGATCATGTCAGAATTTGAATCAGGTGTTCTGGAGCAGACGCACATCTAAAACTTGCAGGGAAGGGGTCCCTGAGGACCAGGGCTGTGAACCATTGAGGTAAAGTTTCTAAATTATGAAGGTAATGCCTTTTTGCTCTTTTGGTCAACAAGTACAGTTCTCTTACTAGGTGCATTTTTCTTTCATTTCAGCAACTTGAAACATAAAAGTAATGTCATTGCTCAAAGGAAACAATCACTTAATAAATAAGTAAAATACAACTATGTACATTTTGTTTATTCAACTAAGATAGACATGGTCTGTTTCCTTGTTTGATATTTTATTTCTTGATTATTATTCTTTTTACTTTAACTGGCCTTTACTACAGCTAAAAACAGGGACCTAACTGGTCTTTCAAAGAAATGACCAAAAGACTAAATGAATTAAACAAAAATGGGAATGGCACAGGAGTGCGAGTTGTTCTAAATGGGAGTGGCACAGGAGACGGAGTCGTTCTAAATGGGAGTGGCACAGGAGTGGGAGTTGTTCTAAATGGGAGTGGCACAGGAGTGGGAGTTGTTCTAAATGGGAGTGGCACAGGAGTGCGAGTTGTTCTAAATGGGAGTGGCACAGGAGTGGGAGTCTTTCTAAATGGGAGTGGGATGGGAGTGGGAGTCAATTTACCAGGAGTGGGACGGGACAGGATTATTTTTTTATTTTTTTATGCTGGCCTGGATTGGGATGGTACAAGACATTTTCTGTGGGAGCGGGATGGGACAGGAGAGAAAATCCACTCCCGTGTCACCCTCTAGTCCTCACTAAAAGTTAGAAAGTGAAGCACATCACCCCAGTTCTAAAGTCATTACATTGGCTCCCCATATCTCAAAGAATAGACTTTAAAATACTTCTGTTATTCAGTAAATCAATAAATAAATTTCAGTCCATTCATTATTTTTATCAATCATATTATCATTAATTTTTAATTTTTAATGTTTTTTATCATCTTATTGTTTTAATTATTTTTATTCTCTTTAATTATTTGAATCAGTTGTATCTCAATAGATTGAATCAGTAGATGGTGTCTTTTCTCCTGGAGGAAAAATGCAAAATTAGTCTGTAGAGATTGAATAACAGAAAAAGCAAGAGATGCCAAATGAAATAATTATTAAATGAAATATCAAATCTTGAATAATTTAATATGAGGCTGATGATAAAGAGTAAAGTTTATAATAGTAGTGGAAGTTTTGTGAAGAAGTAAAAAGAGAACCAGGTGTTTTATTACCCATCATGCATTCACTAGTCATGTCATATTGACTGTGCTAAACTGTGGCTTAATCCTGTGTTTACTTTAAATTTAATTGGATTGAAAGAAATTTCACCGGTGTCAAAAGACTTGCTAAGGTGCCTTGAGGAAAGGAAATGACAGCAATTTTTAAATGTCCTTTTTTTTTCTTTCCTGGGAGGTTTAGAGAGAAGCGCTTATCTGTAAGCAAGACATATTTTAGATAGTCTGCCAGCATTACAGAGAATGACGACTGTTAGCACTAATGGGCAACAAATATTAAATTAAATCAACGGAGAATGACTGACGGACAGATGATCAGACAAAGGCAGGAAAAAATGCATTTATTTCAAATATTTGTTATTTGACAGTTAAGCTGACAAATCCTCTCTCCTATTCCCTTAATCAGAATCAGCTTTATTGCCAAGTTCGTATGTACAAACAAGGAATTTGACTCCGGTACACTTTGCTCTCTGGTTTTTGTTTTTTTTTTGTTTTTTTTTTCGCATTAAAGAATATACACACAGCTCCGCAAAACCGCAGACGACTTAATTCAACAAACAGTGACGTGTCAGAGGTCTGGTCATCTATTCATTAAACAGTGGATGTGTATTGTCAGACAATGCTCCAGACTTATAGCCAGGAAAGTGCTATTTTCCTCTTGATTACGTTTGACTACAGTTGGTGTGAAGACTGTCTGAGACAATACACAAGTTGTCTGCTTTAATTCAATAAACAGTGACATGTCTGAGGATTTTATAACCTTTATTTTTTATTTTTTCAGTTTCTTGTTACGTTTTACATAGACATACTGGTTACAACCTCTGGCTCCCACGTGAAATGAGGAGAAAACTGTTTTCTCTAAATCATCAATAACTATTGCTCTAAGATGAAAAAAAGAAAAGCTTAAGGTAAGTAAAATTATCATCCATTTTACCAAATGGAGTCTCTCATGATTCCAAACAAAGTCTTTTAGCTGTAGAATCCATTTCTAATTTGGAAACAGGATGCTGAGCACTCATAACAATTTTTTTCCATTCATTGGTTTCTCTGTTTTAGATCATCTACAACAGAAGCCAATTCATCCTTCTTTTCTAAATAGCATCTAAATAACCCCCTGTGTTAAAACAAAATGAATTTACAATCTGTCAGGTTCTCTCTTCTTATCAGAATTTCATGTGATGTGCCTGCATTAAATTGAGTGACCTTTTAAAGTGGAGAAACTACATGTTTTGTTTTTAGATGTAAAAAACATCTAAAAACATACAATTAGAAAGATTCGCTTCCTTGTAATGATAACTTCCGGCTAATGACAACATCCGATTAATGATGATATCCGGCTAATGACAACATCCGATTAATGATGATATCCGGTTACGCCACCGGAAGTCCCGCCCTAGGATGTCCCAGCCACCGGAAGTCCTGCCCACCTGTCAAAATTTTCACACCTCGTTTGATTGAAGGATGTCCTTAATGTCTCTTATATAAACTAAACTCATTAAACAAGGATACAGTTTTACTCAATGTAACGCAGACATACCACTTCATGTATACATTTATTAATAACTGTAAAATTTGTATTTATAACAGAACACAAGATGAGAGTCCAAGAAAGGTCCAGGATGAGGCTCCATGTTCTATTTTAAACACCTTTTTCTCTACAGAAAGTGTTTAATAGTAAAGACTGAGCTAATGGATCACATGCACAGTGGAGAACAACAGACTAAGTGGAATGAAGGGCAGGAAAAATGGCAGTTAAACAACAGGTTAATGAAAGAAGGAACATATTTTAATGAAATGTTGGTTTAGCTCACAGCATAATTAAAATAAATAAATGTGTTAAGGGTCTTACCATTCCGTTAAAATCTAAGAATATCAATGTTATACCAGTTTTCGTTTTAGAAATGTAAGAAATTATGACAATGGAGCCTCAGGGGTGGGAGAGAGAATGAGAGAGAGAGTAAAATTTAAAAGTCATTTACATAGATGAGAAAAGAAGCACATTTATTTGAGCCACAGTAACCATAGTTTCTCTGAGTTTAAGAACAACTTTAGTCTGACGGACTGAGCAGAACGTTTTTTTCTAAATTTAACAAATTGTGTCATTATCCGCTTCAGCCAAATGTTTTTTGTCATCAGTTGTAAAGTGTTTCTCTTCATCCTTCACATCAACTACTAACAAAAAATTAAAACAAAGTAAAATTATTTTGAAGCTTTTTTATTTGTTTCACAATAATTTACTTTCAATGAAAACCCAGCCAAGGCAGAGAGCTGGTTCATGTCTTGTGTTAGTTTAACACAAGACCTGGACAGGTCGCCAGTCCATCGCAGGGCAACACAGACACACAGGACAACCACACACAGACTACTTTGCACCTAAGTGCAATTTAGAGAAACCAATTAACCTAACAGGTCATGTTTTTGGACTCTAGGATTCAGCTGGAGAAGCCACGCATGCATGGGGAGAACATGCAAACTCCATGCAGAAAGACCCCCAGTCGGGAGAAGAAACCTAGAACCTTCATGCTGCAAGGCAACAGTGCTACCAACTGTGACACCGTGTAGCCCTTATGAATATTAAAGTGTTCTAAAAGTGTTAAATATTTGATTCTGTGTTAGTAAAATAAATAAGTAAATACAAAGAAAACAGGAGTTAAGTAAATCACAGTAAAAGCATTTGAATGAATTTCTAAAACAGGAACGCTGAATTTGCCTGCCTCCTTTTACCAAAGTAAATGATTCAATAAATAAATAACTAGGCAGAGAGCTTAATGCCCCCAATGCTAGACTCAAAGTTATGCCCTTGCTCTTTACTTTGTTTTCTTTGCCTTCATACGCTACTCACTAGATAGAGCCAGTGAAGCCAGCAGAAATAGAATCACATGTTATAAGATTGGGGGGTTCTGTAGCTTTACTGATTGTCAGGGAGGCATCAGCAAACACTCTTCTGAATATTGAAAGATATTTTTCATAAGTCATAAATTTAAAGTAATCTGTTGAATCAATAACAGGTCATGCTAGTGCCATCAAATACTACAGGTGAATGGCATGAAGCTGCTGGAGCTGCAGGGCAGCAGCGAGCAGGTGGAGCAGATGGGCTTGATTTCTAGCAGGGAGAGCAGATGAGGAAAACAGCATGCAGACTCAAGGCCAGAATCAAAGCAGTACCCGCTTCTCAAGGTCCAGCTCCCAACAGACCCCCGGGTTGGTCAAAAATCCCTGACGAGGGTCCTGTCAATGATGAATTGGTCCGGAACCGAGGATCGTTCCTTCGGTCCATATCCTTCCCAGTCCACCAGATAGCGGACACCACGTACCTGCCTTCTTGCCTGGAGGATGCGGCGGACAGTGTAGATGGGATCCTCATCCAGGAACCGGGTGGGAGGAGGGGGCCCAGAGGCGGGCTCGAGGCGAGGCACGATGTATGGCTTGACCAAGGACACGTGGAACGTGGGATGGATCCTCATGGTCCGGGGCAACTGCAGCCGGACCGCCACCATGTAAATGGGGACCTTGTAAATGGGGATTGGGCCAATGAAACGGGATGCCAACTTACGGGTCTCCACTCGTAGAGGAAGACCCTTTGAAGATAATCAGACCTTCTGGCCCACCTGGTAGTTAGGTGCAGGGAGACAATGGCGGGTGTCAGACCTAGACTGTACCCCCAACATCCTGGTCATGGACCTCCTGGCCCTTCTCCAGACAGATTGGCATCTCAAGGCAGTGGTGTGGGCAGAGGGGACTGTACCCTCCTTTTCTTGAACCGTGAACACCGGTGGCTCAAAACCATAAACAACATAAATTAAGTTGTCTACGGCGAGAAACCTCCTCCAAAGAAATCTTAGTCATCCCCAACTGCATAGGCTCTGGGTCGGGTGTTTGAAAAACAGGAGGAGGAGAACTCATAGGTTCAAAGCGAGATCCAGTGCAATGGGCCAAAGTTGTCCGACCCTCTCTTTGACGCCTCTCCCTCTTTCTCTCACTGAGACAGATATCTACAAGAGTCACCAAGTCTTTTAATTTCATGAGCGAGGTTGGGTAATCTCATGTAGCGAGTTCATCTTTTATATTCTCATTAAGTCCTTGTATAAATGCATCCATTAATGCCTCTTGATTCCAGCAACTGTCAGCAGCCAGCAGATGGAAATCAATGATGCATGATGTAACACTTTTATCTCTGTTTTAAGGATAACAAACCCCTGGCAGCCTCACGATTAGGAAAAACAGGGTCGAACACCCTAATGAGCTCCTTGGAGAAAGCAGAATAGAACAAACAGGACACTGACCAATTCTGCCACTCTGCTGTGCCCCATTGTTTAGCCTTGCCAGCCAGCCTTGCCAGCCAGCTTGAGGCGATTCTGGTCCACAATCCAGCATCTCAGGGGGTGTGGAGGTACACCACCAATACTGTTTACAGTGGGGAGGGGGTGCTGTTGACCTCAACTCGGGATGTTGTGGGTCGGTGGGTGGAGTACTTCGAAGACCTCCTCAATCCCACCGGCACGTCTTCCAGTTGAGCCAGTTGAGGTGGCTCGGGCATCTGGATGCCTCCTTGACGCCTCCCTGGTGAGGTGCTCCAGGCATGTCCCACCAGGAGGAGGCCCAGAGGAAGACCCAGGCCATGCTGGAGGGACTATGTTTCTCGGCTGGCCTGGGAACGCCTTGGGACTCCCCTGGACGAGCTGGCCCAAGTGGCTGGGGAGAGGGAAGTGTGGGTCTCTCTGCTTAGACTGCTTCCCCCGTGACCTGACCCCAGATTTTCATCTTTTTCTAGCTGCTTTGACCCACATGCAGAGATACACTCAGGAAACAGGAAGGGTATAACAAGTTTATTAAATAATATTTTGAATGCT